>NC_142871.1:82008625-82160750 GCF_051225735.1 Oryctolagus cuniculus | reverse complement strand
TGGGCAAGGCCAAAGCTAGGAGCCAGGAGCTTCTTCTGGGTCTCCCACGTGGGTGCAGGGGCCCAATCACTTGGGCCATTTTTTGCTGCTTTCCCGGGAGCATTAGCAGGGAGCTGGAATGGAAGTGGAGTAGCAAGAACTTGAACAGGCACTGACATGGGATGCCAGTATTGCTGTTGGTGGCTTTACCTGCTATGCCACAATGCTAGCCCCTGAGTTCCATTTTTCATGGACTTTTGCTTAGTATCTTCCTATGTGAACGTGCCACTAAAAAACTGGGGCTCAAACATCCTCCTTCCTTCCAGTCAGATCTGTTTGATTCTCAGGAGTTGTACTCATTTGTCTTTTCTCCCTCCCTTCCTTCCTTCCATTTTACTTATTTGAAAGGCAGAGTTACAGAGACATGGGGAGATAGGGAAAGAGTGAGGGAGAGAGAGAGACAGAGATACAGAGGTCTTCCTTCCACTGGTTCACTCCCCAAATGGCCACAAAGGCCAGGGCAGGGCCAGGCTGATGCCAGGAGCCTGGAGCTCCATCTGGGTGTCTCACCTGAGTGGCAGGGACCCAAGCACTTGAACTGTCGTCTCCACCATCTTCAGTTCCTTTCCCAGGTGAAATCAGCAGGGAGCTGGATCAGAAGCAGGATAACCAGGACCTTTCAAAGACCTGATCATGATCCACAATGGGGCCTACAAGGACTGGAAACCCTAGGACTGACTGTCATGTCAAAACACACCTCTTCTCCTCCAACGGGCTGGAGGAGTTCAGCTTTTCTACTCTGATCCTTAATTTACCACCTACCCGTCTGACTCTCCTTCATCTGTTCTGACTTGGATGGGAGCTGTTAAGCCAGGCCACATGACACCTGCACCCCAGGGCACTGCCATGAGACAATGCACGGAGCCCAGAGTCTGAGGCCTGGCACTTACTTTGAGTTGCTCCAGCAGGATGATCCACTGGAGGCTCAAGTTCTCTCTACAGAGAGGTTCAGATCTGTAACAAACACCCTGGACCAGGACGACTGCCCCTCAGACATGCAGCCACGGCCGACTGCTCCACCGCGCACTGCTCTGAGATGCAGAGGATGTGTTTCTGGCTAAGCAGAAAGGAGGAGAAGCTCCAGGAGTGAAGCATGTTATCAATGTTGCTCTACTGTTGAGGCGGTTGTGCGAAGAGATAATTCTATACAGCATAGGAAGCAATACTATGAAACAGATTATATATATATATATACATATATATATATATAAAACTTACAGTTATATACATGCATTCATTTTACAAAGATAGACATATTCTATTAATTCTCTTAAGTTCGCTTTCTCTAGAATGGGCATTTAGCCTACTGGTTAAGCTGCCTGCATTCTGCACTCGTGTGCCTGGGTTTGGTCTCCAGCTCTGACTTCTGATTCCAGCTTCCTGTTAATGCAGACCCTTGAGGCACCAGTGATGGCTCAAGTAACTGAGTTCCCGCCACCCACAGGCGACACCAGGGTTGTGTTCTGGCTCCCAGCTTCAGCCCAGCCTAGTGCTGGTTCTTCTGGCATTTGGGGAGAAAATCAACCGATATTCCTTTTCTCTCTCTCTCTCTCCTCCCTACCCTTACTCCCTCGTTCATGGCAAATCCACCATCTACTAGATCACATGGTTAGCTGTATTTTAAACATGCATTCCAATACTTCTCAGAAGGAAACAGTAATCCTGCTATCTCTTTCTGAACTTCACTGAATTCCCCACCATTGTGCAAATGGACAAAGAGCCTGGGAGTCTAACTTCACCATTTCCACAGACCCCACATTTAACAGGACTTGGTTTACATGTAGCACAGGTGCACACTGGCCTATGTTCCTGTTAGCCTCCCAAATTCTGCAAAATGTCATTTTTAGAAGGGCTTCTTTCTTAGGGATGTAGATGTTGAGAACACACGTGCTCCAGGGCCCAGGGACACTCAGTGCTCAGGGCCCAGGGTCCCCCTGCTTGTTGGAGCTAAGTCCTGCCACATACAGGGCAGATACACGGTCTAGTTCTTGTCTCCTGGTCCCTTTTCAGGCTCACAATGATCACAGACCCTAACAACCTTTTGTTTTTCTGTGGCGTTCATACCAACGCTTACCACATTAGAGATTAAAGCTGAGAAATTTTTGGAACATAAAAACACAAGCGTGCATGCCAAGGGCTGATGCAGGGATGATGTCACTGCATGTCACAGAACCTCCTGGAACTCTGTACTGTATGAGAGAGGGAGAGAGAGAGGGAGGGAGGGAGGGAGGGAGGGAGAGAGAGAGAGAAGGAGGGAGGGAGGAAAGGAGAGAGGGAGAGAGGGAACAAAGGAACAGGACAAGGGCTACCTTAGTATCAACATGAAAACAGCTTTGATCTTGCAGGTGGGCACACGGAAAGGGCATCCACCCAAAGATCCCCAAGCCACAGCTTGCGAATCACTTGTCTACCTCAACCCATCAGCAGTATCTCTGAACAGGTAAGTGAGGAAATGATGGAATTCTGAGTAAGAGGATGTAGTGTTCTTAAAATGTCTGAGCCACTGCGTCAAAGGGCAGAGCTCTTGCCCCTGTACTTTTCCATTTACTGCTACGCCCAAACCTTTCGTGCGTTACAATGCCCCTTCCCTGGAATTTTTCATGATTATCAATGAAATATACAAACACTTATTGTAGAAAAGTTGAAAACACAAAGCAGTATCTTTTCAAAAGATACAAACATGTTGCTGAGAAAACCACCATCAACTGTCTGGCAATACCCTCTCAGTCTGGATCATCCATATTTTAAATAGAGAGGGAAGTTCCTACCTGAAAGACAATTTATTGAGAACTTTTTTTGAATAATCTTTTATTGAAAAATACTATTTTTAGAATGAAGCACAATTGCTAAAGAAGATAATATTCTTACCAAATTAATGCACATGTGCAATATTTGCACTGAGGATTTCTATGTGCTTTCTCTGAAAATGAAACTGTGCTTAAACTGCACATATTGTTATGTAGCTTGGCGCCTTCTCCACTTGTCTAGGACATAATTTTATGTCATTAAGTGATCCTCCACCCTCCTTGGCATTTTTCTGGCTGCCTGTACCACAGTTACTACCTTTGGGAAATTACTACTACAAAAAATATTGAGGTGAATATCTTGGCTAAATGTTTACACACATCCATGGCACTTTTATTTTCTTTTTAAAAAAATCCTTCTTACTTATTTAAATAGAGGCAGAGAGAGACAGAGAGAGACTAAGCATAGGGAGATCTTCCATTGACTGGTTCACTCCCCAAATGCCAGCAGCAGTGAAGGCCAAAGCCAGTAGCCTAGAACTATATCTGATCTCCCATGTGGATGGCAGGGACCCGAGGACTGGAGCCATCACCGGCTGCCTCCTAGGGTGAACAACATCAGAAAGTTGGAATTGGAAGTGGAGCTAGGACCAGAACCCAGGCACTCTGATACAAGAAGTAGGAAATCTAAACGGTATCTTAACTGCTACATGCACCAAGTGCCTATTCTCATTGCAGT
Source organism: Oryctolagus cuniculus (assembly GCF_051225735.1). NCBI lineage: Eukaryota > Metazoa > Chordata > Mammalia > Lagomorpha > Leporidae > Oryctolagus > Oryctolagus cuniculus. Next base: position 82,157,228 of record NC_142871.1, on the reverse strand, counting down.
GTTCTTTAACATTCTACAAATAGAATTTCTGGGTCAAAGGTACATGCAATTTTTGGGCTTTAATCCACATAAAGTCCCCTTGAGAAATGTGTTCTTCCAATTTGTAGGAGATAGCCGGATATTTCCAATTTCCACATTGAGTAAATTTGTACAAATCCATGACAACTGTATAGGGGGAAAAATACCATCTGATTTTTAATTTACATTTCATTGACTACTGTCAAGGTTAAACATTTTCTTATATGTTATTTGTTGATAATTTCTCTTTCTTTATTGGCCTTTCTGCTTTTTGCTCATTTTCTATTAGTATAATCATCTTTATCTTATTAATTTGTAAGACCTCTTAATAACAAATTACTGAGTTAACTTAATGTCGCATATGTAGCCCCCATGTCTTTTGTCTTTTAGAATGTTGTTTGGTGGAAAGAAATTTTTAAGTTTTACATAGTTAAATATATTTTCCTCCTTTACAATTTCTGCCACTAGAAATTAATACAGCCTGGGGTTGGCGCTGTGGTGTAAGTGGGTAAAGACGCCACCCGTAGTGCCAGCATGACATATGGGTACCAGTTTGAGTCCCAGTTGCACAATTTCTGATCCAGCTCCCTGGGAAAGCAGTAGAAGATGGTCCAAGTACTTGAGACCCTGTACCCACATGGGAGACCCAGAAGAAGCCCTAGCTCCTGGCTTCAGATCAGCACAGTTCCGGCCATCTGGGGAGTGAACCATCGGATGGAAGACCTCTCTCTCTGTGTGTCTGTCTGTCTCTCTCTGTGACTCTGCCTTTCAAACAAAATAAATAAATCTTTTTTTAAAACAAAAGAAGAAATTAATACAGCCTTCCTTGTTCCAAGATCACTTATTTTTATTTGTATTTTCTTCCACTGTACCACAGCTCTTCAAAGTTTGCCCCACAAGGAAGACGTGGCCGCTGCCTTCATAAAAATGGCAGTCAAGGCTTTTAAAAAATAGTCTGGACATAGGGTAAAACCACTGAAGGTATTCCAGCAAGGAGAGGAGAGAGATGGCATATGTTTGTTACTTATTAATTCCTTATACTGCTTCTGGCAGCTCTGTTACTTTGCTCTTCCAGTGGAAGAGGTTTAAAGTGGAAAAAATTAGACATTGCATTTATGTCTAAATAGTAAACCTCTGGACGTGATTGACTGCCCTCACCTTTATCAAAATGGAAGCCTCTGCAGTGCCCACCTGGCTCATAGGTTAAGTTGCCCTTTGGGTACCTGCATCCCATTACCAGAATACCAGAGTCCAGAGCACTCTGCTTCCCATGCAGTTTCCTGCTAATGCACCCTGGGAGGCAGATCATGGCTCGGGTGCTTGGGTTCCTGCTGCCCACATGAGAGACCCAGAGCAGATTCTGGTCTCCTGGCTTCAGCCAGACTTCAGCTCTGGCAATAAAGGGAATCTGGAATGTGACCGAGTGCATGGAAGACCTCTCTGTGTGTCCATCTGTCTCTCTCTTTCAAATGAAATGAAAATATATACATAAAGCAATTTTTTAAGAAACAATGGCTGTGTCAGCCAGCAAAGGCCTGTGTTTAGTCGTTGATGTATTTATTGCGGACCCAGTGCATGGCACACAGGATGTAGTTGATAAGAGGCGTGTAGGAGGCGCTGAGGGTTTATCAACAACAGCCATGGACACATGGAGTACGGGGTAGTAGTGCCGGACTTCGCTGCTTTTTTTATTAAGGACGTGCAAAGACAGCAGAAACTAAATTTCAGTTTTACCTTTTAGTGGATTTTAGAGAAATGCACAACTGCCTCAAATCTGGCACAGTAGCCTGGAGTGTTGAGTAATGGAAAATATGCAGAGAAAGAATTCTTTTGGGCAGTGAATTAAGCAGAACAGTGGCATCCACCAACCACGGGCGATAAGAGGCTCTACTCTTACTTCATTAGATGCTACGGCATGTGTCCAATGCAGTAAAAACCAGATCTGGCTCTACATGAACAGAACAAGGAAGGAGCAGTTCTCAAGAACATTCTCTTTCACTGGGGGGTGGGGTGGGGGGTGAGGTGGTCACTGTGAAGACTAACAGAATAATCGATTCTGTTCTGTTCTGATGAGCAACAATGTATAATCCATTACCTATAATTTGCATAACAAGAGAATAACCAAGAGAGTAGAGAGGATGAGAGCTTTCAACAAAAGGTCTAAGTTAAATCCTAACTATCATGTTTTTCATACATACAGAGATTGGAAAGTAAACTCTACAGAAAGATCTGAAGAGGGATGGGTACCTGGCCCAGTGGTTAACAAGGCGCCGGCGCCCCTCATCAGAGTACCTAGGTTCAGTACTGGCTCTGGCTCCCAATTTCAGCTTCTTGTGAATGCAGACCCTAGGAGGCGATGCTGACAGCTCAAGTAATTGGGTTTGTGCCACTCAACTTGATTGAGTTCGTGGCTCCTGGTTTGGGCCTGGCTCAGACCTGGCTGCTGTAGGTATTTGGGAAGCAAACCAGTGGAAAAGCTTCCTGTCTGTCTGTCTCTAAAACAAAATGAACAAGCAAAACTGAAGCGCATTTCAAAGTTGGAAATGTGGTCTTCAAGTCTGCAAAAAGTAGGGAAAAAGGGAACCCTAGGAAAATGTGTGCCCCCTAATTTCTTCAGCATCTAAGATTCAGGATGTATAGTCATTAAAGCTTGCTTATGACATTAAAGGGAAGAAGGGTATCTTCTCTGTATAACCCTTACCAGGTAGGTCTCAAACTGACATGTTCCATGTACCCTGTCCCATGCAGTAAGTTCATGACGATCCTGGTGCCCAGGAAGGGCTCTGTTTCTCCTCTCCATCACCACTAACACATCAACATGCTAGATACATGAGGGCCAGAACCACAGCCCTTCCTGGTGTTTCCTCAGACTCTGGCCCAGAGAGGAGCTCAAGAACCTAAGAAACTGGGGTAAGTGCGGTGGTGCAGCAGGTTAAGGCACCACTTGGGACGCCTGCATCTCCCATCAGAATGGTTGGGATGGAGTCCTGCCTCAACTTCCAGTCCAGCTCCCTGCTGATGCACCTGGCGGGCAGCGAATGACGGACTAAATACTTGGGTTCCTGCCACCCCAATGGAGTTCTTGGCTCCTGGTTTCTGCTCGGCCCAGCCTCCCTCTCCCTCTCCCTCCCTCCCTCTCTCTCTCTCTCTCTCTAAATATATATATATATATATATATATTACTCTACCTTTCAAGTAAACAAAAAATTATCATTTTTAAAAATTTTTAAGAAAGGAAGGCCATACATGGTGGACAGCAGTCCACTGGCTGTCGAATTATTCCCATTAAATCCCTAAGACACACCACCAACCCTTCTGTGCCACCAAGGTCACTCCTGTGCTTTCCCTCACAGACCCAAAGGACAGAAGGTAGAGCCTGACTATGATCAGCCTTGCCCTGATGCTTCCCAGGAATAATAAGGCCCCTAGACTGACACTGTCTCCCTACCTCCTGACACCTCCTTAACTGAGATTCCCATCAGCTGGCTGGGGTTTCCCAAGGAAAGAGGGTATTATAGTATGTGTCCAAAGAAGAGGAACAGGCACAAGTCAACCCTCCAACTTTCTAGGAACAATCTTACAACATCAGTGACAGCTGCAGCAACGCTTCCAAGTTCAAACGTACACACCTCATGGATGAGATGATTCTCTAGTTTTATTTGTGCTGAGAAGGGCTGTTTCCTCCCCACAGAATGATTTATTCTTTGTTTTAAGCCAAGAAAACCAGAAGAAAAATGCTGACCTACGAAGGTGACACACGCTTAATCACTGCTCTCGCTGGAAATAATATAAGGCACTCACTGGACCACTCAGGCAGAACGTAACTTCCCGAGTGACAGACACACCTACTGAGACACATAAAGAGTCCTAGGAGTCTGGTTCCCAGCTGTGTGTTGAGAGCCAACCCATGACATCAGGTCTTGAGTTGCCCTGGAGAAACCTGGGGCAAAGCAAACTGTGCGTGCTCATCCGCGGTTTCCCAAGGGCTGGTTCAGCCTTTCAGCACACCAAACTGTAACTAACAGAAGCCACGGTTTGCAGAAATGGATCTCCTCCCTCCACCCCTCCACGCACGAGCCTGCAGCAGCAGAGCTGCCCGCCTTCCTCTAAGCCAAGCTTACTTCCCAAAGACTGCTCAAGGTAGATAGTTAAATCGGGGTGTCTGGAGGGGGCCTTCTCTTTGGCTTGGCCCAGCAAGACGAAAACCTCTTGGAAACAACTGCGTGGTGGATTTTTTTCTTTCCTGGTCTCTTTTTTTTTTGGACAGGCAGAGTGGACAGTGAGAGAGAGAGAGAGAGAAAGAGACAGAGAGAAAGGTCTTCCTGTTGCCGTTGGTTCACCCTCCAATGGCCACTGCGGCCAGCACACTGCGGCCGGCGCACCATGCTGATCTGAAGGCAGGAGCCAGGTACTTCTCCTGGTCTCCCATGGGGTGCAGGGCCCAAGCACTTGGGCCATCCTCCACTGCACTCCCTGGCCACAGCAGAGAGCTGGCCTGGAAGAGGAGCAACTGGGACAGAATCCGGTGCCCTGACCAGGGCTAGAACCCGGTGTGCCGGCGCCGCAGGTGGAGGATTAGCCTATTGAGCCGTGGTGCCAGCCATCTTTCCTAGTCTCTTCAGAGAGGGTGAAGTAGCCACAGCCTTCTGCAAAGCTTCGGCCTAGGGAGAGGTGCACCAAGGGGGCTTACAGCATCCTCCAGGCGCTGAAGGATCCCGTGGCTTTTGTACCCTTGAGAAGGCCAAACAAATGAAAGACGAACAACAACAACAACAACAACCCAGAAAACCACCTCTGGAAAAGGATCCTCGGTAAAAGGATCACAACAAATTAGAGGGACTATCTGACGTCTAGGTCTTTTCAAGATCTCCTACAAGTGCTGGGCATCTCTACCACAACCCATGGACAAGGCAGTAATGCACGTACTTTTGCAGGCTTCTGGAAATGTTTCTCCCTTGTCTGAAAGCTTTGGTGGCCCGCAGGATCCCGTCCTGGCCTCCTTCTCTGGGCTGTGTTCTGGCCATCTTCCACTAGTGCAGAAGGTGTGTCCCCAAGGGACACTGTACAATATCATGAGACAGCAGACACTGGACAACAGCGTGGTTATCATGACCAGTTCAGGGGAAGGAGATAAAATGAAGAGTCCTACAGTGCTGAAGTCTTTCACTACGGAGAATTCCATGGTTTAAACGTTAGGTGTCAAGGCTGAGAAATCTTCCAGCCATAATAACCTCTCTGTTATTCCTTAAACAGGCCACGGTTTCTCATATACTTTTGTTTCTCATATACTTTTGTATCTAAACACGGGCTGTTTCCTTTACTTGGAGTGTCCTGTGCTACCTTCTCTGTCCAGGAAACTACCAACCTAAAATGTCACCTCCTCCATGCTGTCCTTCCCAGATCCTCAGAGCTAGATGTCACTTCTTCTTGGCTCCCAGTGTACCCCACTGGAACATGGCCAAGGTGCTCCCCTAAATAATCTGTCACACTCTGAAGGCATGACTCCAGCCTCACGCATCATTTGTCCCCCAAAGTGCCCATCTGGCTGCCCAGTGATACTCACCAAGTCAGTCAAGGAATACATGAAAAAGTTACAGACGCTCCCTAGATACTCTGCAACTGTGTCTAAAGGACAGTGGTGCCAACATAAAAAAAAAAAAGTAACAGGAACTATTTATAAAGTGCCTGTTGTATGAACATACTATACCAAGCACCGGTTCAAGTATTAACTCATTTTATCCTTGCACCAACCCTGAGAGGTAGCTGCTACCTTCACCATCAGCAATTTACAGATGAGAACACGAAGACACCAAGAGGTTAAGCTACTTGCCACGGATCACCTAAGCTGGTATCTGGAAGAGCTGGTTTTTAATCGCAGGAAGTCTGATCACTATCCCAATATTCATGCAACCTGTATTTCAGCTGTACAGGGGTCTTTTGGAAAACATAAGTGACATCTCCAGAGGACCGCGCAACCATACAGCGGCCACCAGCTCCAGTGTCCTTGCCTGAAGCACTGCTCGCCAGGGGCCACACAACTCCCCAGCCTCTGCAATGCTCCTAGCAGGGGAAGCAACCTCCTAGCGCCATAAAACGACATCACGCATGCCAGAAAATCATGGTCTCTCGTAAAGAACATCCAAAGTGCTGATTCCTTTAGGCACTTCTTACCTTGTTCATGCTGCAGGAGTGGGAGCAAGGGATCAGGCATGTCACAGTGTGAGTCAGCACTGGAAGGTTCTCCTCTCTTCCTGGAGCAGACAGGTGCACTGTGAACACAACGAAGAAATCCATCAGCCGGCGCTCAGGAAGGCCTGGAGCCGTCCTCTGTCCCGTGGAACTTCCCACCATGATGGCAATGATCATGTCTGTGCTGCCTCACACAGTAGCCACTAGTCAGTCACATGTGGCTGGGGAGCCCCTGAAATGCAGCTAGTGCACTTGACTGCTCAATTTTGTAATGTTCTGTACTTTTAATTACATTTAGAGTCACAGGTGGTTAGTGGCTACCATACTGGACAGTACAAAAGTGCAGATATTCAAATCAGAAGTCTTGGGGGTTGGCGCCGCGGCTCACTAGGCTAATCCTCCACCTAGCGGTGCCGGCACACCGGGTTCTAGGCCTGGTCGGGGTGCCGGATTCTGTCCCGGTTGCCCCTCTTCCAGGCCAGCTCTCTGCTGTGGCCTGGGAAGGCAGTGGAGGATGGCCCAAGTACTTGGGCCCTGCACCCCATGGGAGACCAGAAGCACCTGGCTCCTGCCTTCAGATCAGCGCGGTGCGCCGGCTGCAGCGCACCGGCCGCAGCGGCCTTTGGAGGGTGAACCAACGGCAAAGGAAGACCTTTCTCTCTGTCTCTCTCTCTCACTATCCACTCTGCCTGTCAAAAAAAAAAAAAAAAAAAAGTCTTGGGGCCACAAATGTTTGGCATGCCAGTGACCAAGAAAGGGCTAGATATTATAGGCTTAGAGTGACCTCACATACACAAAGACAACAGCATTTATCTCTTCAATAACTGTTCCCTTGGCCAAACAACCCAACTACACCCAACACAGAATAAGGGTCCATGTTTATATCCATGTTATTGCTTCTTTACATAAGGTCGTTTGTTTTACCTTATTATATTTTAAAATAAAGCAAATTATTATACAGCTCCAAGGTTCTTAATTTGTCAATCTTAAGGGAAAAACAGAAAAGATTTTCAACCACCTAAATAGATTTGTAGACTTTTCCTTTGAAATATGTTTATGGGTAAGTTTGAGAGGAAGAACAAAACACTGTAAAGTTCCTTTAAAGTCACCTGTTTCATGTATTATTTTTTCAGGTTGCATCGACGAAGGATGTATGTGTCTGAACCTTCTCGTGAAGAATAGAGTTGGAGGTTTACATGCAATTTCAGTGTTTTTAAAAGTTAAAAAAGTATTCTTTTTAAATCAAAATATAATATTAGTAAATCAGAATGATTCCTAAAATATCCACAAATGTTTATTATTAAAAAATCTATGTCTGCATTTCAAAAATTTCTGCATCAAAATTAACTTATCTTTGAATTTTCTCCCACAAACTCTTTGTAGTATAGGTTAAACAGAAACATGTTTCTATACACATAGGTTAAACAGAAAAAGAAAAAGACACTCAAATCCAACAGCTCACCATGACCACCTGCAGTTCCTAGGAATCACCCATTGTCCACGGGAGAAGTGCAAGACTGTATTACCCACAGTAACACCCTTCCCTGCTAAGAAAATGATGATGCACTGTATATTTAAAAAAAAATAAACTCTGGGGCTGGCCCTGTGGCATAGCACGTAAAGCTACCGTCTGCAGTGCCAGCACTCCATGTGGGCACCAGTTGAAGTCTTGGCTGTGCCACTTCTGACCCAACTTCCTGCTAAGGTGCCTAGGAAAGCAGTAGAGCATGGCCTAAGTGCTTGGGGCCCTGCGCCTGGCTCTGGCCTGGCTCAGCCCTGGCTGTTGTGGCCATTTGGGAAGTAAACCAGCAAATGGAAGATCTCTCTCCCTCCCTCTCTCTCTGTCTCTGCTTCTCCTCTGTTACTCTGACTTTCAAATAAATACATAAATCTTCTAAAAAATAAATAAGCATAAAAAGTGAAAATAAAAAGATAAACTATTACACATACAGTATCATATTTTAAACTCCTTTAAAAAAATATTTCTTTCTTTCTTTGAAAGGCAGAGTTAGAGAGAGATAAAGACAGAAACAGAGACAGAGACAGAGAGAGAGCTCTTTTGTTCGCTGGTTCACTCCCCAAATGGTTGTAACAAAGAAGTCAGGAGCCTGGAGCTTCAGTTGGGTTTCCCACATAGGTGCAGGGGTCCAAATAGTTGGGCCATCTTCTGCTGCTTTTCCCAGGCCATCAGATTCCAAGCGGAACAGCCAAGACTCAAACCAGCGCCCATAGGGGATGCTGGCATTGTAGGTGGCCATAACTTGCTATGCCACAACTCTGGCCCCTAAGCTCCTTTTATAAGTTAGAAGTTAAGGAGAGGAAACTGTAAATTATTCCCTGGGTATTTGAAATACAGATTCCAAAGAAAACACTGCACTCAGTCATAGCAAGAACATAATTTTAACAATGATGTACAACCCGGACAGACCCTCGAATGCCAAGTTTTAGCATGAACACATTCAAAAACCTATGGTGCTTGAGTGAGCACAGCTTCAGAATCAAGAACATTTAGTATCTAGTGCTAATCTATCTTAAAGTGACCGAAAAAAAAATGCCCGATTTTTACTGTTCTGAATTTCCAGAAGCAGATGCTGATAAGTTTTCTGAGTTTGAAAGCAGAACTCCATAGGTGTTGCTTCCTTTTAAATATTCTTGCATGTTCCAAGCCATTAAAAAAGAACAGGCTAGCACTCAACTAGGAAGTCCATCCCAATGCCTTGCACGGATGCCTAATATCACAGTTCCCTTCAAATGTACACACTGCTATCAGCACAGGAAAGGTGGACACAGGAAGAGAATAACGAACAGACAAGATTCTTGGACATCATTTCCCTGAGGAAACCCACCCAGCTCCAATCATGTCACGGTCCCCAGGTCTTGAGTACAGAATCTGTACTAATTATGGACCCCTCCCTGCTGCCCAGTTCACATATATCATTCTACAACCAAGCCAGAACAAAAACTCTTTGGGGGAAATAGTAGTCACGTAGAAAGTTCTTAAATATTATGAATGGATTTTTTTTTCCTTTATGCTCACATTCAGAGCCTAAGGTAATAAAGACTGTGAATGTAGGATCTTAAAAACACTGTTGATAATCACTGCAGACTTTTTACCAAAAAATAAAATAAAAAATAAAAAAGGAGAATCTTTCAGTGCCAGGGATGTCAATCTTTTTAAAAATATTAAGAATATCATACAACTGTATAGTACTGAGAATTGTACAATGCATCGAATTTTTTCTTTATTTGAGACAGAGCTCCCACCTTCTTATTCATTCCCTAAATACCTACGACAGTTGGGACTGGGCCAGGTTGATGTTAGAAGCTGGAAATTCAATCCAGGTCTCCCACGTGGAGGGCAAGAAACCATTTACTTGGGCCATCACTGCTGTCCCCCAGGGCCTGTATTAGCAGGAAGCTGGAGTCAGGAGCCAGGGCCAGGAATGGAACTCAGGCACTCTGATGTGAGATGTGGCATTTTTTTTTTTTTTTAAGATTTATTCATTTATTTGAGAGGCAGAGTTACATACAGAGTGAGGGAGAGACAGATCCTCTATCTGCTGGTTCACTCCCCAAATGGCCACCAACGGCCAGAGCTGGGCCCATCCAAAAGCCAGGAGTTAGGAACTAGGAGCCTCCTCCACGTCTCCAATGTTGGCGCCAGGGCCCAAGGACCTGGGCCATCTTTCACTGCTTTCCCAGGCCATAAAGAGAGAGCTGGATCGGAAGAGGAGCAGCCCTGAGACAAACCACTGACTGTATGGGATGCTGGTATCACAGGCAGGGGCTTAACTTACTGCGCCACAGAGCACTGGCCTGAAGATATGTGGCATCTTAACCCGTATCTTCACTGTTAGGATGAACGCCAGTTCCATATAATACATCTTTATAGTGACACTCTCATCCAGTACTAGTATCAATCTCAGTGGAAGTTCTTCCAATTAGGAAACCAGTTACAGAAAGGTAAAAGTCTTGGTTACACCCTACTGACCAGTAGATTCTTGGCTAGAAGTGACTTTATTTCAAGACACTATGGAATTCAAGCATTGACAAAGGTCACATCTAAAAATACCACCACTACCTCCAAACAACACACCCATACACACACACCTCAAAGACCACCTTAGAGAAGAGGTGGCAGTTTTAAAAACTGATTTGCTTCTATGGAGTAATCAAAATGACTGGCCTTGTTCTGGAAGCCCTTCCTCCTTTGAAATGCAGCCTGGCCGCTCTGCTAACTTCAATTTATGAAGAAGCTTCCAGAAATCTACAGCTTAAGCAAGGAGACCGCATCTCCAATGCAAGGCATTAAGGGGGAAACCTGGGTCACCACGGTAGAATAAAGGGTGTCTTCTTTTTATTCTATTTTTCAAAGTTTTCTTATAATCTTTTACAAAAGCTGGGTTCTTCCAGGACTGAAGAAAAGGAAAGTACAGACCCCATTAAAGGGTGTCTTGAGAAGGCTGGTCCCACGAGCTAAGCTGTGACATCCACCCAGTTGATCCTAATAGAGTTGGTTCCAGAAGACAACAAATCTTACAGCCAACCTCAAGTTCCTAAAAGGCTACTGAAATGTAATTCAATTTTCCTATTTTTTGACAGTTTTTAAGTTTATTGGAAATGACATATGTATTTATTTAAAATCTGCTAATTATTTGGCCATGCAAGAGAAAAATTCAAATAATATACATATTGAACATTTTGGTACAAAATTTATAATATGGAAAATAGAGGCAAACCAACCAAGAGGTAAAAGGCTTTAACAATAACATTGTGGATAATAACCATCTTTTACTCAAGTGACCATCCAGACCCATAGTTTATTTTTCCCTTTGTTGACATTTTACAAAAAGATAACCCTGCACTGGAGCACCAAAACTTTTTTTCTTTCCTTTCTAAAAGGCTGGAGACCTTTTATCTACTTTCAAGGTGAGAAGTGTGAGTAAGCAGGATGGTGTAGACAGGGTAATTAGAAGAGAAGAGAGAAATGGAAAAGGTGAAGGCTATCAAGAAGGGGACTATGAAGGGCACCTGCAAACAGACACCCAGAGACGGGTGTGGTGGTACGGATGCTCCTCACTAGCCGCGTCCTCGCTACAGAAGAGATCTGGAGACTCTGGCTCCTGGTGGCAACTGTGCAGCCAATGGCTTCTCTAGGGTTATACACTTCCCCGTGCCAGCAGGTGGGAGTTGGAGCAAAGTGAAGACCAGGCCTACTTGCTTCACGACTGTTTATATACCATCGGCCTCCACCTGCCACAGGGAGCAGCCTATTTCACTTGGATCACTGCTAACGAGATACTGAGGTTTGGTGAGAACAGCACAAGCCAACTGGAAACAGCTTAAGTGTGTGGTACCCTGGTCCTAAAGAGTGCGGCTCATGGAGCCAAAACAGAATGGGAATGACGACTTTGGCTTGTCTCCCCACTCCCTCACCTGCTTCCCAGATGTTTACCCCAGCAGCCTTTTGTAATATGCCCCAAACTGATACATGAAGTGACAAACGGATCAACAGGGTCGGGAGAGAAAGTAGAGACAGGAGTCTACGGAAGTGCTCGAAAGGCTAGGACTTCAGAGCGTGCAGAATCCAATGAATGGACAGGTAAGAGAAGCATCTCTAATTTCCTCCACTCCATTTCTCTGGGTTGGAGTCATCCTCGTGTGTCTGAAGTGAAGTCCTGACAACCTGCAGTGAGAATGCCTACCCAAGACTGGGTAAATACCAGGCCACTTTATTACACAAAGTCCAGTCCTTCCCCAATAAGGGGATGGTGCTGGGACAAGGAACAAACAGACCACTGCCCCCTCCAAACATTCACACACACACCCCTCCCACCTGCCTGGCTTGTTCCTTTCTTTCTAGGGGAGAGGCAGAGGAACCCAAGGAGGTCATCTTGCATGTCCTTCTCCATCCTCAAGGCAACCACAGATGTGTGGTTCTGTTTCTTTGAGACCTCAGTGTCCTGCCCCCCACAACCCCGCATACTCACACACTCACACAGAGGCAGCTAACATGGCACAACATGGTTCAACCCCAAGAGACTGGATGACATGCACCATCTGTGTTGGTCCCTTGTGTGCTGGCATCACAGCATACTAAGGAAGATGTGCATCCCAGGCCAGAAGGGTGAGGGCATCCTCCCAGCCATCATCACCAAAGGCTTTCTTCCCCAAGGATAGGTAATTTTAGGTAATTTGAAAAGTAATGTTTATGAGGTTGGCACTGTGGCGTAGTTAGGTTAAGCCTCTGCCTGTGGCACCGGCATCCTGTACTAGCTTCAGTTCATCTCCCAGCTGCTCCTCTTCCGATCCAGCTCTCTGCTATGCCCTGGGAAAGCAGTGGAAGATGGCCCAAGTGCTTGGGCCCCTGCACCCATGTGGGAGACCCAGAAGCTCCTGGCTCTTGGCTTTGGATCAGCCCAGCTCCGGCCACTACAGCCATTTGGGGGAGTGAGCCAGAGGATGGAAGACCTTCCTCTCTCTGTCTCTCCCTCTCTCCACAACTCTGCCTCTCAAATAAATAAATAAATCTTAAAAAAATAATACCTGGAAATTTTAACTAGCATATGAACTATGGTTCAGTAGGAAACTGTGATAATGAAGAGACGAGAGGACTGTAAATTATAGAGACATGCTGTTGTGAAGGGTCTTCCAAAAGTTCATGGAAAATGTGCACTATGAATAAAATTATGTACAGATTTTTCAAATGCTTGCACAAAAATTAACTTAGGTTTTAATACAACTTTCCATGAACTTGCTTGACACACCCTTGTGGTATCTTGAAAACAATCAGTCAATCAGTCTGAGAGCTGGATGGGGAGGAGAAAGGCCAGGAAAGGCCAGGAGGGCCAGTGGTAGTGTCCATTGCTTCCGTAGAACCACTTCTGGCACATGTCCTAGGGGTTTCCCTTAGCTGAATGGTTAAGTCAGAGGAGCTGACACGTGGAGGCAGAACTAACACCAACAGAGGTCAGTCTGAGTCTCCAAGCCAGTTAGGACCATCTTAGTTTAAAGACACCATAAAGAAGAGCCTGCAAAATGTGACCTGATCCAGCCCCCCATGCCTTGCCTGGGTAAGTATCTAAACCAGCTGTCATATATTTATATGCCTCCTGGGCCATGCAAGGAGGAGATGACTGAGTGGTCAGGCCCGAGAAGATGGTGAGGAATTGAGAATGGGGGAGCCGCCACTCAGCCCAGCCCCAGCAAAGTCAGAGCAGGGCACGTGAGGCCGGAGTTTCAGACACGCAAGGAGAGTGGACAACTGAGCGATGACACAAAATGGTCTGCTTTTTTAGTGCTGGAGACTGATCCTCGTGCTTTGAGCATCCTGTAGGGTGGCATCTGCTGGGCTGGTTTGCATCTACTTCCTGACTGTGGATTCTGTTTCTTTCAAGCCCCGAGAGTGGAAGCTCCCAACCTTCCTCCTGGCCCCTCCACAGCCGTGACCCTTGTGGCTTCCCTGGGAAACCCAGAGGGAGGAGTGGCTGAAGCAGAGCTCAGGAAGCAAGGCAGCCTGAGCATCGTCTCTAAGCTCTTAGGATGCAGTTCTCCAAGTTACCTACCCTGTCTCTTCCTTCATCACCAAAAAATAAGGAGCAGCTCTTGAGATTACTGCGAGGCTTAAAGGAGTAATGTGCAGAAATGGACTTGACAGTGCTCAGAGAAGATGGGGTCTTCCCTCTTCTTCCCCCAGCACCATTCAGCACACCTCACCCTGCTTACGCTGCAGGAGGTGTTTGCCCTCCGTCATCTCCCATTTCAGAGAGTAAAGAATGTTTCCTGATAGGACCTGCACACCCAGCACCTCCCACTGCCTTAAATACAATACGTGCTCAATATACTGCATTTAGTTATGTTTAGGAATGCCTTCCTTTCCTCTCATCCCATTCTCTCCTCATGCTCTAAGATCAGTATCTGTATCTACTTCTCATGTGACCACAATACTCTGAGATCAAATGAAAAGGTTAAGTCCAAATTAAAAATAAAACAGGGCGGGGTTGGCCCTTGGGAAGCAAGTTATCACTCTTAGGTCAGTGGGGCACTATTTGTGTATCACTGGGAACTTCACTCTTCGCATGCCTCAGAAGAAAAAAATTAAACACAAGAGATTCCATCACCCTGTTGATAAATAAAGAATCATGCTTTAATTTTAGCACCCAGAGGGCATGTATGCCAGTGGTGCATGACTTGCAAAGGATGCCTTCGGCAGCCTCTGGATTCCTGGACAACTCCCAATCCATTCGGTCATTCTGGATGGAGAAGGCTGAACTGTGTTCAGCTAGGACCAAGGCTCACCAGCCCTGCCTGACTTCCCCAGGTTTCTATGGTTTGATGCTAGAAGACTCCCCAGAACTCTGCAAGTAACTTTAGCTTCCTTCTCCCTGTGATTTGCTGGAAGCAAAAATAGCTCCACACACAGACTAGTGGGTTCCTTCAGATGCCCCAGCCGAAAGGGAGCAGTCAAGGGCAAGCGCAATCACTTGGAAGGCATCTCTTTCAAGAAAGAAGCTCAGTGGGATCATTGCTCTCCGATGCCAGGTTTCCACTGAAGGAATTTAAATATTCCCACCTTGAGGGTGACCTTGACGGGGGCTAGTGCTTAGGGGTGAAACCGCCTGCTGAGTGAGCCAGACTGGGCACATGGCCATGGTCCTCTGGGAGGAGACCTTCCTTAATCCCCAGAAGAAAGCTATACTGGGCACATCAGGCTGTGGAGGAAGGTGATCTCCAGGATTCCCTGGTAACCCCTGTTTTTTGGGGGCTCAGACCCTGTACTTGTCATTACCAGCTTCTCTGGAGTGTGGCTTACTGTTTCCCAGGGAGTACTGTGTGCTGGGTTGTTTGTGGATGCCACAGGGATCCAGTGTTTGCTTCCACAGGGGCCTGGGACTGTCAATGCACTTGACTCGGACTCTGTAACCAGGCGGCTGAGGTCCCCTCCCCACGCAGATGGTGAGCCCACCGCTGCTCAAATGGTGCAACCCTGGGTTTCCATTCCCCTCCCCGGAAGCCCTAAACACACACACTCAAAGCCACGGACTGACTCAGGGGCGGGGGGTGGGAATCCTTCTTGCTCCCTTTTCTAAATAGTTCCTGTGTGGAGTACGAACAATGCAGCTCCCAGATCCTGGAGCCCACAGTCAGGACTAAAACCCTCGCAGGCCTGTGGCATCATGGTCACCAGCACCTGGGAATTCTCCTTCCTGAAGTTCAAGTTAATGGTTTCTTAAAGGGATTTTCTATTTTATCCAGCATCCCTTAGGATATTCTGTGGGCGAGCTGGGGGTGGGGGCGGTTCGGAAGTGGGCGAGACAGCATCAACTCAGCCTATACGACCTGCCAGGAATGTCCAGTGCAGGGTTCCCTGAACTCCTTTCTGTCATATGTAGGTCGTATGTGTGGCCACTCAGCTGTCGCTCAGGGTAGAACCAGAGGATGCGTTGTTCTCTGCAGCGTAAGCTCTCTGCTGGTGACTCATCCTCCGAGAGTGACACCCGGTGAGCGAGATGGCAATGGCAGCCCGGGCCTCCGCAGTCCAGGCTGTAGCCTCGGGGAACAGATCACCAGCCAGCCCCCAGGCCGCACTTTCTGCCCGTGACTATGGCTATGCAAAGGAGCCTGCTTCACGCTAGCTAGCTTTTCCACGGTCTCCAGGCGGAGGCCTGCATGCTGATGCCTGAGTAAAATGAAAGAGGCAGAGACAGCAAGAAGCGAAACAAGGGCATAACCACCTCACCACATCACAGCCACGATCTGCAGGGAGTGGCTGCATTTTCAATGCCAGCCAAAGGAACAGCCAGCAAGCACGCTCTGGCAGCCGACCTGGAGGCCGCGTCCCTGGGGTCTGCTCTGATCTCATTACGGCAGTTGACACTAGTCCTCACAAAACAAACAGAGGAAATTTATGCCTGCCTTAGCCTGTGGAAAGCTCCACATTCCTTGCTAACCAGAGTTCCAGCTTCTGAGACCAGAGCCACCAGGCTGGGGAGGATGGCGGCCGTGCTCTGAAGAAAGAACCTCTCGCTGCTGCCTTTCCTTCTCTTTGGGGCCAGGGCGCTCTGCTCCGGTCCCTGATGAGAAGTTTCCTTTCTGCTAATGTCAACATCCCTAGGCTCAGACAGTGGGCCAACTTCCTCCTGAACAGCTCTGGGAAAGTCGCTCTCAGGCAGCCTTGAGCGGTTCCATTGCCAAGGCCAGAATTCCAAGAGAGAGGGGCTGTGGTGCAGAGCAGAGCTCCAGCCAAGTCTTTAGGAAAGGGTGTGTGTATGTGAGAGAGTGTGGTGTGTGTGTGTGTGTGTGTGTGTGTGCACTGGGGGGGGGGGCGTTCTCCTTAAAATACTCTTGCTTGCATCTTGGAAAACTTAACCTCATTTAGTATTTTCACTTCAAATGAATGGATAGCCACAAAACATCACTTTGCACCCTTTAGTTCAATCCCAGAAGTACCCGAATACGCAGTTTATGAAGGAGACGGTGAGCTTCTAAACCAGAATGAGAAGGCAGGGCAGTAGTTTGGTGTCGGGTGATTCTGCCCTCCAGGGGACATGTGGTGATGGGAAGGGGCATCTTTGGTTATCATTAGGGGAGGGGATGCCACTGGCATCTAGGGGGCTGAGGCCAGGAATGCCTCTAAACAGACCACCCCATCGTTAAGAATGATCTGGCCCAAAAACCTCAATAGTGCTACGGGAAGAAACCCTGCTGCAGAGGGAACCCTTGAGAATGAGTAATAGCAAAATGAGACCAGCTCATGGTCAGGTTCCACTCATGCGATATCAGGCAGCCCAGGGCCCCCACCATGCAATGATGAGCCACCACACGTTCCCCAGTCCTCCTCTGGAGCCAAATGAACGAGAGCTGTCCTCTCCCTGTGCCGAGGAAGACCCCTGTGGTTGCCTGGGAACAAGGACAGCCTACAGCATGGGCAACATCCTGAGTGCTGGGTGTGGTCCCTGCCCCAGGTGTGATCTGAGCACCTGCTGTCACAATTCAGGGCTGACTATTCACAGAGGAATTCATAAGCTAAGTTCTGTGATTACTGAAACTGTGCAGGTAACCAAGGATATCTAGGTCTGGGGGTAAAAAAAAAAAAAAAAAAAGACGAAATGGTTCAGCTTTTGAAATACCAACAAAGTAAGAGGAACAACGGGGATGTTGACCTACATTCCAGGGTGGCTGAAAAAACTGAGCTGTACAGTAGGGTTCACAATAAACACAGACCCTGCAGAAATGCATCATAATAAAAACAATCACGGGGCCTATTTTGAAATGCTCTCCTTTTCTGCTCCCATCCCCCAAATATTTCCTGCCGTATACCTGGCATACTTCCATGACATCTGAGGGCAAGAATGGACACTTAGATAACCCGGGCATTTTTCTCTTAGGAACTCTTTTATTCCAGGGAAAACAAGCACCATACACACACACACACACGCGCGTGCGCGCGCACACACACACACACACAGTTTCCCTTTCAAACACAGCTAATGCATGTAAGCAAATGTGAAGAAAAGGAATTTTCATGAATGAACAGGAGACAATTTTTTAATGGGAGGTTTTAAAGGCTTGTGGTACAAACAATAAAACCAAACGGCCTCACTAATATTAATAGTGGGATGTAAGGGGCCAGCCTGTCTCAATGCCCTGGAAGCTAAAGGAATATGAAGCCGGGGCAGGGAGAAATGGTACCTTCCTTGGCATTTCAAAATCAGGGCTCCATTCTTCCCCAGCAAGGAAGCCATGGCTGTGACTATTTTGTCTCCTGCAATTTCGTGACGCCTCACGTTAGCTCCCCACTGTATCTTACTTTCCTCCCCTCCACTGGCTCAGTCATCTCTGGAAACCATTAACCACGAGTCCGGTTCCAATTTTCCTATGGTTCCTCCCCTGCTTCCTCAGTCACACTGGCGTCAGGACAAAGCAAACTTGTATTACATCACAGAGCAAACTCATTTTCCCTAAACCAGCCCGTGGGTAGTTTACCGCTACTGGAACCCCATGCTGTCAACAGTGTGCTCTTTGTTTGGTGGGTGTTGCTTTAAAAATTAAAAAAAAAAAAAAAAAAAAAGTTTCCCCACACCCCCTTCCTCTTTGCAGGCGCCTGGGAGCTGGCTCCACCCGCTCTGTAAACTAGACATTACCTTATACACAAATGACTCTCGCATTCCTCAGTCTAGCTGCCTGGCTGCGAAATTCCTGCACTCTGGCAGCCGGGCCAGCACGCCCCCCCCACCCCGCCTCTCCCCCACCCTCAAGCTCTCTCTCGCGTGCACCCGTGCGCTCTCTCTTTTTTTTTAAATTTCCACTGCCTCACTGTGTTTTTGTGTAAATGATCTCACATGACTCAACAAATCCATCTGCACAAAGCAGGCCAAGTCTGGAGGCCTCCCAGGAGGGAGGAGAAGAATTGCTTTGTGGAAAGGACCTGGAGCTCTGCCCTTTCTCTGGCTCGAATTACCCGCCTGTCAGGCCTGACGGATTTGGCTAAAAATAAAAGGAAGCGGGCCGTGAAAAGCAGATGAATGGGCTCAGCAGTTCCTCAGATAACACAGACCTGCTGTTGCCCCCAGCTCCCCCAACAAACTTCAAATGGGGGGCCCCTAGTGCCAGGTGTGGCTTCCAGGTGAGGTGGGGGGACTGGGCTGTGGGGCTGTGAGCCACTGGATTTGGGGGCTGCGCCCTGGGTTGTGGATCTCTGGGATTTAGCACTCTCTCTATGTGTGATTGTGTATGTGTATGTAACAGACAAAATCGGTCTAGTATCAAAGTCTCCAAAAACAGCACAGTTCAGTGGACTGGAGGCTTGGCTCATAGAAGAAAAAGAAAAACAAGTTGTCCCCACTAACACAATCCCCCTTCTCCCCACGTCCAAGCCCAGACCTTCTGAGCCACCCTCTGATGTCACATGTCCACTCGGAGCCAGCAAAGAGCCGGCAGTCCTCCGTGTAAGTGTGCCGGGCGGCCGCCCGCAGTGGGTATTAAGCACTTAGGTTGGCAATGTAATGACACACTGTAACAATCTGTAATACGAGGCAGTCAGCGCAGCCCTGGCTCCAGCACTTTCTCCCGACCATCAGCCATATGTTTGGCTCCTCTGATCGCCAGGCGGGTGTTCCCGCTTACCATCTGCTTTCCATCCACACCGCAACTGCAAGGCTCCCGCTCAGCCTCCCTGGAGCCCCGGGGGTCTTTTTCTTGCTTTTCCTCTCTCCCCCTTCCCCTACCTCCTCTCGGCTCCTTTGGCTCCCTCGCTACGGGGTTCTTCGGCCATTCATTGCACACAAGGCACACTTTACCTGGCATGGCAGCTGCAGGGCCAGGACGCAGGCACAGCTGGATTGCAAACACACCAGAGGGCTCCTGACCAGCCTGCAACCTCCAGAGTCGCCTCGCTCTACCCCTTCCTCACGGCCCAGCCTGTGTGGACACCCGAGCCCGCGGGTTAAAAATAGGGACATTCTTGACAGATCTAGGGGTTGCACGGTGCCCTTCACACACGCTTCATATTCTGGGAGTGGGCTCGCTCGCTCTCTCTGTTTCTGTCTCTGTCTCTCTCTCTCTCTCTCTCTCTCACACACACACACACACACACCCACACCCAGGCTTGTCTCTGCATTCAATTGGTCTGACATCAGCCTCACGTGGGATGACATTCCACCGCCTGCAAATAGCCAAGCTCAATGCAGCACTCCAAACCCAGTATGGGGTTTTCTGTTTTTTTGTTTTGTTTTGTTTTGTTTTGTTTTGTTTTGTTTTTCCAATTAAAGAACCAAAATTGAAAGATATGACACTTTGATTTTTATTTTTTAAAGATTTATTTATGTATTACAAAGGCAGAGATACAGGCAGAGAGAGGGAGAGACATGGAGAGAGATCTTCCATCTGCTCTATCATTCTCCAAATGGCTACAATGGCTGGGGCTGGGCCAATCCGAAGCCAGGAGCTTCCTCCAGGTCTCCCATGTGGGTGCAGGAACCCGAGGACTTGGGCCTTCTTCTGCTGCTTTCCAGGCCATAGCAAAGAGTTGGATCAGGAGTGGAGCAACCAGGACTTGAACCGGCGCCCATATGGGATGCTGGCACTGCAGGTGCTTAGCCTCCTATGCCATATTGCTGGCCCCAGTGTGACACTTGTACAATAAGGCCATACAGCCATTTCCACCAAATTGTTAATTTGCAAAATGTACACTGATTTACATCTGCATTTTTCATAATGAACAGTCCTGACTCTGAAGCTCTTATCAGCACTTAAATATTTTTCTCACCATGCTTCCACAGTATTCAACCCAGTTTCTCCTATAAAGGATTTAAAGTACTTCTGCTTTTTAAAATTTATTTATTTATTTAAAAGGCAGAGTTAGAGAGAGAGAGAGAGAGAGAGAGAGAGAGAGAAAGATTTTCCAACACTGGTTCACCCCCCAAAAAAACCACAACAGCTAGGGCTCGGCCAGCCCAATGCCATGAGCCAGGAACTCCATTGGGGTCTCCCTCCTGTGTGGCAGGGACCTAAGTACTACTGAAGCCATCATCCACTGGCTTCCCAATAAGAAGCTGGACTGGAAGCAAGGCAGCCAGGACTCTTGACCCAGCCCTGTGATACAGGATGTCAGTGATACAAATAGCGGCTTAACCCACTGTACCACAAGGCCAGCCCAAAAAGACTTCATAACCTTTCAAAAATACAGGCAGAGATACAGGATATACAGAAAGTGGGTCATATTTCTCTACCTCCCTAGAAATAAGAACTGCATTGATAGCCCATTTTATTGAATTAGCAAACTAAAGTCAATTCTCTCCCACATCTCAAGGGGGGGGGGGCTGGTTTCTCATATGCCAAGAACAAAAGGAAGAATGGCAGTAAGAGGCGATTGAGTTGAATGTTCAACTCCACCCGTGTGTCAGGCCAGGGGGCTGTCGGCATGGCCGCTACCTGTGCAGGCTTCCACGCCCACTGCCCTGCAGCCCTCGCTTCCACCACCTCACACAGGTGCCTTCCCATCCCAGACAAGAAACGTCTGATGCATGGACCTTTTAGAAGAATAAAGAGAAATTTCCAATGCTAGAAGCCTTAGGAAATTTTCCACAGAGACAGCTTCCATGCAATGCTGTCTTTAAACCCCAGACCACAGTAGGAACCTAAAATGGCAGGAGCTTGACTCCCCAGAAACATGACACAACTCATCAAAATAAAGAAGGAAAAAAGATCAATTCAAAACCTCAACACTTTCAAAGTTAAGAACTTGGGTTTTTAAACACTCTGCTCTGCAGTCATTTTATTGCAAAATAAATATATTTATCTTATATACTGGTGCCTGCCCGCCCGCCCCCCATATGATACTGGGATGCCTGGTGTAGGCCTGCCTGGATTATCAGCATTTTAAAAACGCTCCCCAATTCCATGCAACTGAGGTGGAACAGCCTTGTTCTATGAAAAGTGGAGACCAGACTAGAAACCACCTCATCAAAACCAAAACAGAACCTTTGGAATGGAAATGGAAATGAAGATTAGGGCTACAGCCATGACTTTCAAACATGTTTAGAACTAGTTTCTTCAATCCAATAAAACCTACAACAAAATCCCCATAATAAAATAAGGAACAGAGATAATTTACATTGCCACTGTATATTCCCACCTGTTTCTATCCACAGATTTTTCCCATCCTAGTTTCTAATCTTCAAGTTATTTTAAGTCACCCAGTAAAGCATTTTAATTGAACACAAAATCCAAAATCAGGTTGTGCCTGAGAGGCCCTGTCCTGGCCACCCCAGCATCTCATCTTAACCTGGCCAGTGGTTAACATGAACAAGGCCCGATGCCGGCAGAAAACGCAGTGTGTGCAGCAGGAGGCAATTAATCCACAAATTAATGTAGTAAAAGTCAATTCACTGTCTTCTACACACCAAGGTCATCCGAGGAGTAGGTGGCAGCCTGTTCCCTGGAGGAGTGCAGTTAAAAGAGGCTCAGCAACAGGGCAAGGGCAGTGATGCAGGTACCAAGAGCTGGCCACAGAGGAGGAGTGGCTGCTTCTGCCTGAGGACATGAGGCCTCACTTCCCCAGCAAGGGGCAAATAAGGCACGACCCGAATGTTTGACAGCCAATTAGAGAGAGAGAGAGAGAGAGAGAGAGAGGGAGGGAGGGGAGACGAGAGGAGAGAGAGATGGACGTTTCAGAAAGAAGGGACAAAATGTGTCAAATAGGAAAAATCCCTAAGTACATTAGGACTGGTGAACCTGCAGGTTCTGAGAAATTCTGAGGGCAGCAAAGGCTGAGACTGGAGGCCCAGGAGGCAACTGAGGCAGCTGGTGAGAAATGTTAAATGTGATGACACAGTTTCGCCCTGCACTGAGTCACAGAAATGCAAGACGAACCAGATGTAAAATTTAAAATGTTCCCATAACCACACTAAAAAAATAATAAATAAAAACAGGAGAAATTAATGTTATTTAGCCTGATCCATCTGACAGATTATTTTAGCATGCTATTAATACAAAAATTGACATAATTTACATGTTTTTCTTACTAACTGAAAATAAGGTATACACTTTACACTTACAGTACTTTTTTAATAGCTGTAAGTAAATGAGCTGCCATATTTGGGCTAGATGTCACCTATTTCAATTGTTATTTATTTTATTAATTTGAAAGGCAGAGAGACAGATGAAGAGAACTTCCATCTGCTGGTTTACTTCCCAAGTGCCCACAACAACTAAGGCTGGACAAAGGTAAAGCCAGGAACAGGAACTCGGCCTGGTTCTCCACCTGGGTGGCAGGGACCCAAGTACTTGAGCCATTTTCTGCTGTCTCCCATGCTGTGTATTAGCAGGAACCATCTCTGTAAGCTGAGGTGAGACTGAACCCTGGCACTCTAACATGGGATGTGGGAGTCCCAAGTGGCCACACCGCCTGCTCATGCCTTAACACACACCTCCAAGAGTTCTTTTAAGACAGCAGGGAGGGGCTGGTGCTGCAACTCAGTGGGTTAAAGCCCTGGCTTGAAGCGCTGGCATCGCATATGAGCGCCGGTTCTAGTCCCAGCTGCTCCTCTTCCGATCGAGCTCTCTGCGATGGCCTGGGATAGCGGCAGAAGGTGGCCCAAGTCGTTGGGCCCCTGTACCCTCATGGGAGACCCGGAAGAAGCTCCTGGCTCCTGGCTTCGGATCAGCACAGCTCTGGCTGTTGCAGCCATCTGGGGAGTGAACCAGCAGATGGAAGACCTCTCTCACTGTCTCTACCTCTCTCTGTAACTCTGTCTTTCAAATAAATAAAATAAGTCTTAAAAAAAAAAAAAAAGACAGCAGGTAGAGGGGCTTACAGACAACAGGGGGCCCTTAGCAACTGCCTTTTACAAGTGATCCAGGAAACCATTTACTTCTTTGTATTTGCACTGTATTAAGAAAATCCTAATACTTATAGGTAGCAACAAATATCACCTGATTTCTGAATCTCTGGCTTTCGAAAAACACACACATTTTCACACATATCTCTTGTTATCTGCTATCCTTACTACTTACTATCTGAAATGCAGAAACCAAATGACATGAATAACACCGCTTCCTTTGCTGTTGGAACTCATGGGAAAAGTCTGCATCTGGATATGGGAAATAAGAGAATTTAAACAGCAAGGCTGCACTGGAAATTGCAACTGTTCTTTAGCATTTCATTGTATAACCTCACAGTCTGCTTCAAACTAATCCAAAAGCATGAAGCCAATATAGTGGCTGAATATCTTTAGTTCAAATTTTAATCACTAATGATTATCTGACAACTACTTGATTGCCTTAAAAGTCAGCAAATGACTTTGAAATTGGGTATACAGACCCCATGACAGAAGAGATGGCTCTGAGTGACACCTGCTTTGTTTACTCATGATCAAGCAGCCATTAATCCACAGAGAAGCCACATCCCATAGCAGCTCTGACGTCCTGCCTGGCATGCCATCGACAGGCTGAATGGATGTGACAGGAGGAATTTGCTTGTTCAATTTATGATCAGGTTGGAAACTTCCTGATCAATGCCTCATTTATAACAAGCTCAAATACGGAAGCCAAAACAGCCAATGATACTTTTACCACGAGGTTAACTGGACAGTCCAATTTGGTACGTAACATTTGTAACAGGATGCATGTTTTTACATTATAATTATAAAACTAGCTTAAAACACATCAAAAATGGTATGCAAATTTGCAGCACCTGACAGTATCTTCAGGGAGCTTCTGCAGAACACAGGTTATGACCACTGGCTTAGAAACGTTGAGGTTAAAACATAAACATGATAATTTGGTTCTCCTGCTATTTAAGGATCATCAAGTCATTCCCAAACTTCAGCTGAGAGTGGAAACCATTCCTCATTAGACTAAAAGCAGTGAACACTCAGCAACAAAACTGCACAAAAGGGTGTTAAGATTCTCTAGTGAGTTAGAATCAAAGGGGCTGGGAACAAAACTTGAGATACATTGTTCATTTCTCCTTGTTATTCCTTCATTGTTCCAGTTCAATAATTTATAAAGCACTT
Source organism: Oryctolagus cuniculus (assembly GCF_051225735.1). NCBI lineage: Eukaryota > Metazoa > Chordata > Mammalia > Lagomorpha > Leporidae > Oryctolagus > Oryctolagus cuniculus. The sequence goes on along the minus strand of NC_142871.1, from coordinate 82,132,506 downwards.
GCCATGTACCAGGCTCTGTTTGAGAGACTGGGTACATCAGTAAAGAAAACTGATACAATCTCCTATCTTTGTGAAATTTTGTCTGGTAGGGAGAGAGACAATCAACACAAAGAGGAAACATAACACATAAACTGCTTTGTTATAAAATGACAGGTGTAATGAGAAAAATCAAAGTCAGGGTAACTGGAAATGTAGTGTAGGAAAAGGCCGTGATTTTAACGTAAGGGGCAGGGTGGGCCGTGTGGAGCAGGCACACGTGGAGCAAAGACTTGAAGGAGGTGAGCGGTAAACCAAAGAGGGCACCATGCAGAGTGGCGGTGCTCAAGCTGCCGTCCTAGCACCACCAGTATCACTTGGGGATCTGTTCCTGAAACCTAACCCCCGTCAGGTAAACAGGACCCAGCCGCGTCTGTCCCCCTGTACCCAATGTGTCCTTGCCCTGTCCTTTATCAAAAGGAAGTCACTGGCTTGAGAGAGTGATCCAGCTGGGCTGGTTCTAATCACCAGATTCCAGGAGCCACTTGCTTCTCCAGTCAACAAGAACCTTGATGGCCAGTACTGTCCTGGGCTGGTTTGTGTAGGGGAATTCCAGGAGCCCACCTGGCCGCCACGAGTTCCCTAAAGACCACGGCATCACTGACAAATCAAAGGACAATCAGCCCCACAGACCAACCAGGGTCACGACACTCCTCACCCCCAATTTCAGTCTATAAGAACCTTCACCCCTAACTCCTCAGGGAGCCTGGGAATTAACAGCTGCCGGGCTCCTTGCTCTGATCTTTGCAATAAACACCTACTTCCACCACCCCATGCCAGTGACTGGCTATCCGCGTGTTGGGTGAGCGGACCCAGTTTTGGAGTTCTACAGCAATGCCTCCAAGCAGTTTGGGGTGTCGTTCAGCAACATTCCTGGCCCAGAAACGTTGCAGTAGGGGGACAATGGCGTGGCTGAACAAAGCCCTCTAAGTGATTCTGATGTACACTACAGTTTGACAGTGAAGATGCTGAAATTAAACCACATCTAGGATTTTCCACAGACAGGCGGCTGGAGGCACGAGCCAGGAGGTGAGCAGTGCAGATGAGGAGGGCCCAGGACAACCACAGCACGAGCAGCCTAAAGGTCACAGTCAGAGTTTCATTCTAGTTGAAACGGGGAACCCCAGAAGGACTTCAGGCAGAGGGACCGTGTGGCCCGCTGTTATACACGACCATGTTCACACTGGCTATTGTATGGAGTGGAAGCTCTACATTACTCATTCCAGAAGGCTCCTGAACTTGTAAATTCCACTTTGGACAGTCCTGTGTTGCTAAATGTTTCAAAACAGGCCCTGAGGGTGGGGAGCGCTGATGCGCAGCATCTGCCGACTCCATGTGTAAATGCTCCCATCACGGTTGATTTCAAGCTGCTGGCGCGGCTCACGGCCCGCGGAGTTGTGAAGAACTGACTCAGACACTGCGTCGAGGACCCAGTGTCACTGCTGCCACTAGGAGCATTTTAAAGCGATATGGAATTTTGTAAAGCTGTTTGAAAATGTTAGTTACTTTGTAAGTCTACAGAACTATAGTTTCTTCTGGTAGTCTATTACTGTTAATAAAATACAGATACCAGTTCCTTAGAATCTAAAGATACTAACTTTATTTAAATAAAGACCCATTAGCATTAAACCCCAATTTCCTTTACTCAAAAAAAAAAAAAAACCTATTTAACTTTAGCTAGGGTTCTTTTGTCTTTGCATTTTTCCTATTACTATAATTAGTATTTCGTACCTTCAAATAAAGTATGCACTGAATAGAATCTGCCATGCAGAATCGACAGAGGAGTTGTTGCCACCCCAGGAGTACACATAAATCCTGAGTGGGCTTTAAAAGAATGTGTGTGCCTTACAAGAATAAAAGTTTGCATTTCTCTGAAGGTGCAGGCAAGTCTGGATAAGGCCTCATCTGTTTGATCTGCCATTAAGAAACTTGCCTTAGCCTAATGGAACATCCCCATTTCTGCCAATCCGCTGGCAGTTTGTGAATAATATTTAAAGGGTGCAGCCCTTTCTATCAAGAAGAAGACATGCTACGAACCTTGATAAACAGAAAGTGCTTGCTACTATCAGGAGCAGGCTCCAGCCTCCTCCAGTCTGCGCGATTCCCTGGTGGAGTACCACCCACTCAGACAGCCAGATCAGCAAATGTGCACAAGCTTGCTCTCCTGCAAAACAATGGGGTCTTTCAGGCCTCACAATCTTGTGAAGAGGCAGGCTGAAACGTCATGGGAAAAATTAGGAAATATTGGAGGAAAACAGCTCACAAAACGAGGAGAGGCACCGCTCCCTCCCATGTTCTAATTCTTGAACAAAGAGAAACAACCGTGACAGCCCCCTGCCTGCTCTGACCCTTACTTTTCAAAAGAGAGGCAGCCTCAAGCCCTTCTCCTCTCTTGCAGATTACAGCAGCAAGTTGAGACAAGAGAGCAGAATGAGAACGTTTTAAATCAAAAGGGGGCAGAGCTAATTTCAAAAGCTACCCTCAGTATTAGCATCATCACCGACCCACACTACCAGGCTTGATTGCTGATCCAAAATACCAGCACCATCACAAGCCAGCTGACTTCCCCAACCACACACAGAGGGAAACAGAAACTTCTAGTATCTCCTGCTTTTTAAAGCTCTTCCAAAGTATTCTTGCTACTGAATCTCACACAACAGCTGGCTCCACCTCAGCTATCCTCCTCATTATCTGCCATCCCCACCTTATACTTTCCTTTTTTTCATTTATTAATTTTATTTGAATTCTGCAGTATAAAGGCAGCGGGGAAGACGGGAGACAGTGGAGTTTGAATCGCGGTGCGATGGAGGAGTAGGTGGTGGGATCTCGCTGTGTGTCAGACTAGCCCTTTCTCTGTCTTGCTTGTTTGAGCTTCCGCAGAATCCGAAATGCTCCCGGTGGGCCGCATTCACCGACACCTGAAATCTAGGACGACCAGCCACGGACGTGTGGGCGCGACTGCCGCCGTGTACAGCGCTGCCATCCTGGAGTACCTCACCGCAGAGGTACTTGAACTGGCAGGAAATGCATCAAAAGATTTAAAGGTAAAGCGCATTACCCCTCGTCATTTGCAACTTGCTATTCGTGGAGATGAAGAATTGGACTGGCTCATCAAGGCTACAATTGCTGGTGGTGGTGTCTTTCCACACATCCACAAGTCTCTGGGAAGAAAGGACAACAGAAGACTGTCTAAAGGATGCCTGGATTCCTTGTTATCTCAGGACTCTAAATACTCTAACAACTGTCCAGTGTTGGTGATTCCAGTGGACTGTATCTCTGTGAAAAACACAACTTTGCCTTTTTGTAACTCTATTTGAGCAAGTTGGAAGTTTAATTAGCTTTCCAACCAACCAAATTTCTGCATTCAAGCCTTAACCATATTTAAGTGTTACTGTGGCTTCAAAGAAGCTATTGATTCTGAAGTAGTGGGTTTTGATTGAGTTGACTGTTTTTAAAAAATTGTTTGGATTTTAATTTTGATGCAGAAGTTATAGTAACAAACATTTGGTTTTGTACAGACATTATTTCCACTTAGGTGGATAAGCTCAATAAAGGTCATCTCCCCCCCAAAAAAATTTTTTTTTTATTTGAAAGGCAGAGAGACAGACCTTCCATCAGCTGGTTCACTTCCTAAACTCCCACAACCATCAGGGCTGGGCCAGGCCAAAATCAAGAGCTGGAAACTCCATTTGGGTCTCCCATGTGGGTGGCAGGGACCCAAATACTTGAGCTATCACCTGCTGCCTCCCAGGGTGCACATTAGCAGGAAGCTGGAATGGACAGTGGAGCTGGGACTAGAACCCTGGCACCTGATATGAGACATGGATATCCCATGTAGTGCAAAACGCCTGCCCCACAATTTATGCTTTTCTTACCAGCCTATTTAGCTGGCCTACTAGCGTGCAATGCTCTATTCTCCATCCCCTAGCCTGGCCAAAGGGTTGCTCCACTTGCAAATTATCTACCTTCTCTTACCAACTAACATCTTCCTTGATTTAAAAAGTTGAGTTTAAGATCTACCTACTGCAAAAAGAATGTTGATATTAATCAGGTACATTTATAAGTTAGCCAACAAATATACCCTGTGCTTTAATAATCCAATTATAATTTCTACTTGACTATGCTAATCTGACTTTACTAAACTCTTTGAGGATAAAGTCTGAGTCAATTCTTCCTTACCTGATCTGCACCTCTGCACCACATTGCCCTAAGATGTTATCCACTGTTAAGTACTAAAGGCGATGTTAAGCTGTTGTCACCCAATAATGAATCTGATGGTCAACCATTTGAGAAAAAAAACTTAAGTGGTTTATTACTACAAATCACTATGCAGAAAAAGTGTTTCTCCTGCTCTCTGAAGCAAAAAGCAACATGTACTACAACACCAAAAAAAGTTTTTAAAGGTAAAACAACTCAAAAAGAGATATGCTATATAGTGAAAATAAGTCCAATGAAGCTGAAAACTTTACAAAGATATCTCACAGGCACATCAGCAACACCACTCCAAGATCTAAGTGTGAGAACAATCTTAGGAGAAAAGCCATCATTGCATAGAAGACTTCTCAGTCACAAAGAAAAGGGAGCAGAATTAAATGCAAATTAATCAGAGATGGTGGAGAGATACTGTCAGAGAATTACAAAGTAAGTTCCATCCAGGGAGATGATTCCACCGCCTTCTCAAGTCAACCCATCTGTGAATTTACAGAGCAAGTTCTTAAACCACTGGTTCAAACTCTCCTGCACAATCATCCACAAAGCTTTTAAAACTGTCACATCTCGGGGCCAGGGATGTGCTGCAGCAGGTTAAAGCCCCAGCCTGTAGCACTGGCATCCCATATGGGTGCCGGTTTGAGTCCTGGCTGCTCCACTTCTGATTCAGCTCTCTGCAAAGATGGCCCAAGTGCTTGCGTCCCTGCGCCCATGTGGGAGGCCCAGAAGAAGCTCCTGGCTGCTGGCTCCTGGCCTCTGGCCATTGTGGTCATTTGAGGAGTGAACCAGCAGACCAGAAGACCTCTCTCTCTCTCTCTCTCTGGCTCTGTTCGTAACTCTTTCAAATAAATAAAATAATTCTTTTTAAAAAAATGCCACATCCCACACTAATAGCACCATAAAGTCTGGGGTGGCAGGCTGGAATTTGAAGTGTTTACAAGACCTCCCAGGGGATCCCAATGTGCATCCAAGTTTTGGAGCTACTATGTTGGGTTCTGCAGGTGGAAGGTTTAGCTCATGAGGGGAAGAGCACAGTCACTTAATTAAAGCTGGTGATGGTGATGAACAAAGGGCAACGTTGACACTCTGCAGTGGGAAATCACTACTTGGTTTGAACAATAAGTCTGTCCTCTTAACCTGGCATAGTACACAAGGAATTTGTGGCTTTGGGATCTGTGGAGACCTAGACAGAGTTCCTGGCTCCTGGCTTATGCCTGGCTCAGACCTGGCTGTTGTGGCCATTTGGGAAGTGGACCAGCAGATGAGAGACATGCCTCTCTCTCTCTCTTTTGCTGACATTTGAATAAATAGATAAAATCTTTAACAAACAGAAAGGTACTTGGTAAGTTCTGTGCAGGCTGCGGAGCTGCAGGCAGCACTAACTGCTAACCCTCGTGTTGCATCTGAGGTAGTGCTTGGTCCAGGCAGCATTCAGAGATTCCAACTGCTCTGAAGGGGAGCTCCAAGATCTCTGTAGCTCCAAAGCTTCCCAGGGGGCCACCATGTCATCTGAGTTCAGAGAATCACAGGCAGAGAGGCTAAGAGAAGGGCTCTGAAGCCCTATCACGTGGGTTCAAATCCCTACCCCAACCACAAATTAGCTATGGCTCAGTATCCTTATTTGTTGAAATGGAGATAATGGATAACACCTCGTTTGCTATGAGGCTTAAACGACCCAGTTCGTTTGTTACCTCATTGGATTATTGTGAGAATTTGGCACAGTTCCTGGTACATATCAAATGCTCAATTTTACATACACAGTTATGTGAAAGATGGAATTTAAGAGATAAGTTCGTTTTGGTGCAAAACATTTTTGAAAGTCTTCAAAAGTTCATGAGAAATGCTTGTTATGGCAGAGGTTCGCATGGATATCGAAGTCTTTTACTCCAAAATAAACATCTTTCACTTGTGTCTTTCCATGAACTTTCCATGGGGCTCTTGTACACCACACGCATACATATCCCCACGTGCCTGAGTATGTGGAAGGGGGAAAGGGCGTACGTAGTGCCTCCGTGTAGAAACTGCTCAGTACATACACACTGAGCTGAAGCCGAGGTTGGTGGCAGCAGGGCAACTTCCCACACTGCCTGGCTGCTGTCTGGGATTCCGTTCTTTCCTCACTGTATGACTGTCTTTGCTTTAGAACAACCACAATGATATATCTCAAAGACACACGGGAATGGGGAAGAATCCTTCTGTCTTCTCTTTGAATTATCAGACAGCCCGGCTAATCACGAGGGGCACTTCTACTGCAAAGGAATGATGGGAATGTGGGTTCAAATGGCCAAGGGCGACGTGGACGCTTGAGTCTCCCCTACGTGATGACAAACAGCACAGCCTGACAGCCAACAGAAACTCAACATCCTCATTTCCTAGGGGAGCCCAGGGCTGGAATGTGTTTTGTCCAAGATCACACTGGGATCAGACTCAGGCATCTCCCCCTGCTCACTCCTGGTGAGAAGTGTGCATGAGAGGTGTGCTATCCCATTGAAAGATGCTCTCCTTGTGCCTAAGGCCAACATGAGGGTAACGGACGTGGTGCCCTGTTTCCCAACTGCTTCCTTCCTTACTCTGCCAATTCCCTTCCTGGGTCCAAATCCCACACCCTGCAGGCCACTTCCAGCTGAGACAGAGGATGCAGCACTAGATGGCACCTGTGGCTTGTTCTGTGGCCAAAGAGTTTTTGTTTGTTTGTTTCTTTAGGGATATTCAGTTCCATTTTTATAACATAAGACCATCCTAAAAAAAAGGTTTGATTTCCCAAATTTTCATTACATATAAATGTCCAGGGATGTACATACATTGAGAGATACTTGGACATATTTATCCACTAATCAAGGACAGGAAATCCTGCCTTTCAGCTGCTGAGTCTCAGACCACTCCATCTGTGTATTTTTGCTAACAAACATGACCTTGTTTAGGTTCTGCAGGAATTTAAATTTTCCCCCAATGTCATTTCTACTTGACCTTAACAACAGGACCAGAATGCAAATTCAAATGCCACGGAGTAGAGGTACAACACTCACTTCCCGTTACCAAAGCTCCCTCCAGTTCCAATCCAGTGACCCAGGGCCAGAACCTAATCCGAAAGATTACAAAGCAACAGCCTGATGAGTTGTCATGGCAACCCATAGATGGCAGATATGCCAGGTCCCTGGGCTCATTCCAAGTCTACTCATTCGACTATTTCATGTATAACAACCAACTGAAATGCAACCTGATATGTCAGCTGCCAAACATAATAAGAGATGCCACTTGCTATTATAGTCAGTAATAAAGATTTCTAGTGGCTTCTGTTTCAAAGATAGGGCAAATCACTGTGTATTCTGAGTTCACTGGGCTGGTCCTCAAAAAGAAGCTATAGCCTGACTTCCTCCATTTTTATTTAATTAGTCAATATTTAAGAGAGCCTTGGGGATGAAAAGAACTAGTGAAAGCTAGGCATTCTTATTTTCTAAACAGGAGGAAATTCCCTGATCTTCAAATTCTCAAAATACAGTCGATTTGATCCAAGAGAGAGGGGGAAGAAAACAAAAACCCTGTGATCTGAGTCTTTTAAGGGCACAAATACACAAGCATGCCTTGCAAGAATTTCAACTTTTTGTTTTTAATATTTGATTACTGGAAGGGCCAAGCGAGGGAGTGAGGAGGAGAGATCTTCCATCCACTGGTTCATTCAATTGCCCACACCTGCTGGGCCTGGGCCAGGATGAAGCCAGGAACCAGAACTCTGTCTAGCTTTCCCATGTAGATGGCAGGGATCCAAGTGCTCAGGCCACCATGGGCTTCCTTCCAGGCACATGAGCAGGGGAAGGGATGGGAAGCACAGAGCAGCCAGGCCTTGAGCCAGCACTCCAGTACGGGATCCGGGCATCCAAAGTAGCAGCTTAAGAGTTTCAATTCTTCATCCCTGACGGAGAGGGTAATACTTACTACTGACATCCAGGTAACCAAAGCACTTACTTTTAACCTGCAGTTTCTAGCCTTTTAACTCTTATCAGGGGTGGGTTATATCTGGCCCGTGGGCCACATACAGCCTGCAAAATCATTTGGTCTGGCCTTACCAAGGCAACCACAGGTAGGACTAGAAATTTAATAGATCCACAGCAGGCTAATTTTTGAGTTGATCATTTTGTATGGCCCACGAGAGAGATTATCAATATCCAAATGGTCCTTGGCAGAAAAAAGCTTCCCCACCCCTGCTGTATCAATTCACTGGGAGCGGCCTTTACCTGATGTTTAATGGGGCTAAAACCTACTTCTGCAGGTGTCTCTCCCTTGCCTGCCTTAACCTGTTTCCCAGGTTAAGCACAGCTGGGGGCAGGATGAGCCTCAGGACAGCTAGGAGCTGCGTTATGCATGGAGTGATGCATGGAGAACTCTCTTAAAATTCCTTTTAGCAGACAAAGCATGAGAGAACGTCTTCAAATACCTGCTGAAGTTCTACGTTCCTTATCATTTTGCAGAAGTGCCTATAAGATGAGCTACAGCATGAGAAGGAAAGAGAAAGGAAGGCAATGATAATACACGAGCCAGGCTATTGGTGTGAGGCCACTCGGGGGAGTCACACGAGACATCACGCTACGTGGGGTGTTTTCATGCCCCAATAAGCAGAATATAGATGGGTATAGACAGCTTCACGCCAATGACCATGAACCAACACTAACCAATACCTGTGTTTTTCTGTCAAAATTTCAAGAGAACTTTTCTCCTCTTAAATTTTGAAAATTAATGTCCACATTTCTCTTTCCATCTTCAACAACAATTGCCAGGAAATAAATTCCTATGTTTTCACTTATGATCTGTCTTGAGCAAGTCCTCAGATGGTCTTTTTGCCATCTTGGGTTAATTCCTAGCCTTGTCCTTGTCCTCTTATATTTTTTGTTAGCTTTTTTTTTTTTTAGATTTACTTATTTACTTGAAAGAGTTACACAGAGAGAAAAGGAGAGGCCAAGAGAGAGAGAGAGAGAGATAGAGACAGACAGACAGACAGAGGTCTTCCATCCACTGGTTCACTCCCCAATTGGCCGCAACAACCAGAGCGATGCCAATCCGAAGCCAGGAGCCAGGAGCTTCCTCCGGGTCTTCCATGTGGGTGCAGGGTCCCAAGGACTTGGGCCATTTTCTACTGCTTTCCCAGGCCATAGCAGAGAGCTGGATTGGAAGTGGAACAGCCAGGACTTGAACTGGTGCCCATATGGGATGCTGGCACAGCAGGAGGCGGCTTTACCCATTATGCCACAGTGCCAGCCTCTTTTTAGCTTTTTAAAAAAGTGTACCTTTTGAGCCAAATTAAGTCTTTTTGCAATAACATGGGGTTATTATTTAACAGTCTTCATTAAGCTTCAGACATTTATGGAAGATTCTCATCTAAACCATTTCTCTTCTATCCATGACACGGGAGACTTTGCGCTTAAATGATAATTTGTGGGACCAGTGCTGTGGCACAGCAGGTAAAGCCTGTAATGCCAGCACCTCATACTAGTGACCAGTTCAAGTTCCAGGTGCACTACTTCTGATTCAGCTCCCTGCTAATGTGCCTGGGAATGAAGCAGAAGGTGGCCCAAGTCCTTAGTCTCCTGCACTCACACAGGAAACTCGGAAGAAGCTCCTGGTTCCTGGCTTCAGCCTGGCCCAGCCCTGGCTGTTGCAGTCATTTGGAGAGCAACTCAGCAGAAGGAAGATCTGTCTCTCCCTCTCTCTGACTCTTGTCTTTCAAATAAAACAAATCTTAAAAAAAAAATATATATATATATATATAAATTTGCTTTGTTTGCAAAGGAGCTGAAATCCCACCAACTTCTCATACATGTTTTAATCACATTGTGAATTTTTAAGCTCCAATAGGGAAGAGAACTAAGCTAGCGAGCTGGCACTAGGATGGGCTGAGAAGCCACCTTTTTTCATTTGGGAGTTCGCACTCTTGACTTTGCCAGCACCCAGCAGATACATGAAGTCCCTGCAGTGCAGTGTACCGGACTCTCACTCAGTCCTCTCTCCCATGTGAGAACGTCACTTCGGCAGACATACAGCAAAGCCTGCTCTGGGTGTTAAGTCTCCAGCCCGCCTTGGGAGGCTCTTTACTTCTGTCCGCCTGCCCCACCAGACTGCCAGCTCTGCTCTACCTCCAGCAGAATCTACTTGACTATGGTAGACCCAATTTCAACATTTTTTGCACCTAAATAAACCTGTCTTGGCATTCCATTTTCCCATGGCCTTTTCAGAGTGTCCTGGTATCTGCAGTGCTGTCCTGGAGCGGCATGGTTTTAGGTTTAAATTCTGCCTTCTTCACTGATTGGGTGGCCTTGCTCAGATGTTAAATTCTTCTTCTTCTTCTTCTTTTTTTTTTTTTTTTTTTTAACAGGCAGAGGGGACAGTGAGAGAGAGAGACAGAGAGAAAGGTCTTCCTTTGCTGTTGGTTCACCCTCCAATAGCTGCTGCAGCCGGCGCGCTGCGGCCGGCGCACTGTGCTGATCCAATGACAGGAGCCAGGTGCTTCTCCTGGTCTCCCATGGGGTGCAGGGCCCAAGCACTTGGGCCATCCTCCACTGCACTCCCTGGCCACAGCAGAGAGCTGGCCTGGAAGAGGGGCAACCGGGACAGAATCCGGCGCCCCAACCAGGACTAGAACCCGGGGTGCCGGCACTGCAAGGCGGAGGATTAGCCTAGTGAGCCACGGCGCCGGCCTCAGATGTTAAATTCTAAGAGTTTTTGAAAATTGGGAATAAGAAAAAGGTCTCTTTGGGTGTTTCCATGGGGATTAAATTGAGGAGTGCTTATTAGGGTTCTCAGCAGAATGCCAGGACATTAAATCAAAGTCAGTAAGCGACAACTACTAGAATTATTAGTAGTATAATCATGCTTTTAAAATGGTGGGGGGAAGGAAAGTATTGTTATCTTCTTAGAATTGTACCTATGAAATAGACAAAATCTGATTGTCTATTTCATAATAGATAAAAATAAAATAAAATGGTAGGTGGTGGCAGGCATTTAGTCTAACAGTTAAAACACTGATTAAGATACCCATGTTGCAGGGCTGGCACTGTGGCTTGGCAGGTAAAGCCACACAGTAGCCAAATGGGTGCCAGTTCGAGTCCCAGGTGCTCCACTTCCAATCCAGCTCTCTGCTGTGGCCTGGGAAAGCAGTAGAAGATGGCCAAAGTGCTTGGGCTCCTGTACCCACATGGGAGACCTGGAGGAGGCTCCTGGCTTCAGGTTGGCTCAGCTCCGACTGTTGGACTCTGTCTCTCTCTCTGTCTCTGTCTCTCTGTGACTCTGCCTTTCAAGTAAATAAATAAATCTTTATATATATAAAAAAAGATGTCCATGTCGCTTACATGTTCCATATCAGAGCTCCTGGGTTTGATACCCGGTTTGACAACTGGCTCTGGCCCCTGATTCCAGCTACTGCCAATGCACACTCATGTGGTTGAGTCCCTGCCACCCCCACTCGAGACCTGGACCGACTTCCTGGATCCCGTCTCAGCCAGGCGCAGTCCCACTGCTGTGCGCATCTGAGGAGTAGATCAGTGGATGGGAGCTCGTCTGTTTGTCTCTTTCTCCCTAGGTCTCTCCACCTCTCAAATAAAGGTTTTCAAACGGGAGGCAGTCAGTGTCACCTCATGGTCTTTTTATGTCCCAACTCCATGCACAAGCTCACAGGACAATCTCCCGCAGGTCACTTCCATCCCCTGACTACACCTGAGTGGGAAGCGTGAGGGCCGTCGTCGGCGCTGGACTCACACCTCACTCCACACACAGCACCTACATTTTCAGAGATGGAGTGTACAGAGAATCAGAGTTCTCCTGTGAGTCTGAAGACGCTGTCTTCCCCAGGCTGTCACCGGCAAGAGCGACAGTTTGAGAACACTCCCGACTCCTTATCACCACCCTCATCGCGAGGCTGATGCCCGCATCTGGGCCCTCTGGGCTGTGCCGAGTGGGGAGCCGGTGATGTAGTTATATTTCCTGGAAATACAGGCAGCAGTTTCCTGTGGCTTCCTCTGTTTTTGATGTAGAGATGAGCACATGTAAAAACGAAGCACATCAAGGATCAGAGCTTCAGTTAGCAGCGTGGCAAATGCTGAAAACGACTGTCACCTACTCGTAAACACGCTCAGAAGTGCCGAGTGGAGGCCCACCGCCCGCGGAGCAGGCTTCCTTACAAGACGCCGTACAGTAGGGTAGGGAGGCGACGCGAGATTGTAAACCGCCCTTTGATGCCAGTGCGGAGTTCTATGTTCTGCTGCCTGAATCGATGAACAATTCCATCAACCTGCCTGCTTGCCCTTGTGATTGAGAACATGAAGGCCAATGTTTTGCATAAGCCTTAGCCTGAAAAAGCTCTGGTCTGTCCCAGGGCTTCAGTCAAGAATTTCTCCAGAATTTAGGGCCAGGTCAGCAAAAGGCCATCCTCTGAAGTGGAAAAAATGTATAAAAATGTCAGGGGAACTAAACTGTTCATGTAGCTATCCTAACCAAAGGGACAGTTGGGGATTAAAGAAAGCCAGGCACACTACTTCCTGGGAAACAGCCAGCTCTCGGACGGTGAGCACGGTGTACACTGAGAATGAAGCTAAGAACATGCTCTCTTGTACAAGGGTGCCATCACCTGCTGAAGAAAGATGGCAGGGCGGGATGTCAGGCTGCACAGCATTCATCCAGAGCAGAGCGCACCTGGGACAGGTGGGCGGCACCTGAGCCCCTCACTAGCAGTGGCCTCACTCAAATTACTTGAGCTACAGCTCCTGCTTACTCACGTGATGTCTGTCTGTCCATCACCTGCTCCCTTTCCTTTGTGAAAAGCTGCCCTCCACACCAATCAGGGTACCCTGGCTCTGGTCAGTTGGCCCTACAAAGACTACTGTAACTACAGTTACAGGATCCAGTTAAATCTTTCTTAAGTTGGTCTGTCACTTGCGACCAAAAAAAAAAAAAAAAAAAAAGGCGTCGTGAACATTTAGTTCATCATTTGTAAATGCTGCTGTGAGGATTCCATGCAGTCACATAAAGCAAATACAAAAATACAAGAAATGCTGGTGGCCTTCCTAGAAAGGTGGGTGGGTGGGTATGTGGCCAACAGCACTGGTGCTGGAGGCCAGCTGCATGCGTTCAAATCTCAGCTCCCCTCACAAGAGAGAGAAATCGCTTAACACCTTGGTTCTCAGTTTCCTAGTTTGTAAACACGGAGCTAAAATAGTAACCATATATCATATGGTTGTGAGGACTGAGTCACAGCAGATAAAAAATCAGAACAGTGTCTGATACAGCAAATACTTAATAGGCACCATAATTATTACCAAGATAGGCCTGTTCCAAATGCTTTTAAGGACTGTGTAAAAGTCATTTATGTAGAGATAAATAGCCTCCAATAAGAAAAGAATGATTCTTCTGGGTAACCCAGCTTCATGGGAAAAACAATCCCTTGAGGAGAACTAGAAAGGATTCACTTATTTATGCTAGAATTCAGAAAACTTGGAGTGGGTGTTTAGCACAGTGGATGAGAACCCCACATCCCACACAGCAGTGCCTGGGTTGGTTCTCAGCTCAACCCATGACTCCAGCTTCCTGCTCACACAAACCCTGGAAGGCAATGGTGACAGCTCACCTAACTGGGTTCCGGCTACCCACATGGGAGACCTAGACTGAGTTTCTGGCTCCAAGCTGCAGCCCCAGGCCAACCCTAGCCATTGTGGGCATTTGGGGAGTGAACCAGGGTATGGGGACTCAGTCTATCTTCCTCTGCTTCTCAAATAAAACAAACAAACAAAAACCTTACTCAGCTCTAATATTTGCTTCTTGAGTAGACTTCCTGACCACGAGAATGTGGCCTGAGCAAACAACCCATGTCAGTTCCGCTACCCAACCTTCATCTTCATCATCCAGGAATACAAGAGCATCATAGTTGTGAATGAATCTGTCATAAATTGAATCATTGCTCCATTCTTCCAAGTCTCAGGTCTCTAAAAGAAAGAAAAGGCTGACTTTGGTCTGTGGCTACCCACCAGAGGACCACCCAAGAAGCTATCCAGCCTCGTTGAAATCTGTATTAACAGCAACTCAAGTCTATTTTCCTTACCAACTAAATGCAGCTCCCTATGAAGTATCATCACTAACTCATTCATTCATTCATGTGATAAACATTCACTGAGTACCTGTTACGTTTCAGGTACTGGGCTAGGTACCGCATAAACAAACGCAAGCAAGAAAAACAGTCTTCAAGATGGTTAGAGTCTTGTGAGGAAGGGAAATCAACCAGCCATCGGAGAACAGTGTGCTGAGACACAGACATACCAGTGGCAGAAGGAGAGCTGGCACTGCAAGGTGGGACTTGCATGGAGTTCATCCATTAAACACAAGGCATTTAGGAAAGTGAAGATCTGTGCAGAGCACAGAGGAAGCAGAGTGGGCCAGGGAGTACCTGGAAGGACCTGCAGACCCCAGACTTCCTGGGATTCAGGTGCCTTGCGAAGGAACATGTCCTGCTGAGGGACAGAAGTCTCTGGAAGATTTTCCAGTCACGACCTGGTATTCCATTTTGCCTTTGGAAAGATCGTTCTGCTTGGCAGCACAGAGGATGGACACAGGGGCCCTCTGTGAGAACGAGGAGAACAGTACGGAGGTGACTGTGACTGCCCAGAAGGACACGGTGACGTCTGAGCACCGGCGAGTACAGGACAAACAGCACGGGAGACTGGGATCCAAAAACGAGCGAACCTGGAAGCTTCCGTGACGCTGTCCTACTTCAGCTCCCTGCACAGACAAGCGGGCCTGTCCCTGTTCAGCTGCTTCTTGAAGACACTGAACTAAAGGTGGAAAGTGAAGACTACAGGTACTTACACCAGGTCAACAAGATCTGTGAGGCTGTGCAAAGCCATGAGGGCTCAGATTCCTCTTTTAGACATCCAGGAGAACTCGACATAAGAGCAAGGGCCCTCAAGTTAAACATTCACTCCTCCTCAGCAAGCAACCAAGCGCTACCGTGAGCACCCTCCGAACAGGCTCAGAGACACCTGGCATCTCTGGTAGGTTCAAGAAATGCCCTAGTCGTCAGGCCCAGGCCAGTTCTACTTCCTGCCACTTCACCTACCCAGAAAGTCTTCTAATTTCACTTTCGAAATGCCATGAACCTTGCCTGATCGTTAGTATTCTCAGGCACTACACATTTTATCATCACAAGAATATCTGGCTGACCACACCTGTTTGTAGCCCAGCACTTGAGAGACTGGGTCTCTCTCTCCACACAAATAGTTTATCTGAAGTATAAAGTGCAAGGGATTCCCTTTGGTACCACAGGTTGTGCTGCAGTCAGCTTTTCTGAATGACAGCCTGTTGGGAAATACTCAGATCTCAGAATAAATTCCTTTAGCACCTGCCACACAACCTCTGATAAGGAAGAGCGGCCACAAGGCAGGTTGATGGACCCCATGGTGGCGGAGACTCAAGGGCCTGGAGGACTACACAAACAATGGCGGCAGCAGCAGAAAGGACAGCACAGGAGCCTCACTCTTAGGAGGACACCGGTCACTTCAGAAATCAACATGTGCCCAATCCAACAGTTCCACACAGAAACACCAGGAAAGAGTTATGAAGCAAGAGCAATCCTCTTCTTGTTATGTTAGGAATTAGTCTCTACCTGGTTGCAGCTCTGACTGAAACTAAATTTATAAAACAACAGACCTGTCCCTTAGCCAAATATATTCATGCATCAGAATGAAGTCACACTACATGTTAATCTAAAGGAAACGTACAGAAGTCTCACATACCCATTAAAGGGAAAAATATATCTGTACCTCTATCTAACTGTCTGGCTACCCATTCATCTATCTACCTATGTTAGGAAAGCAAATTTAATGAACTCCTTGAAACTCTCAAACACACTGGCTAGACACATTTCAATTGTGGTTGCCATGGAAACAAGTTGGCAGGTTTCATTTTTGGAGTTGTGCCTTTTGATAAAATATTAAATTTCTTAGGAGATTTACATATACATACAATCACCCAACTGCTAATGTCCAGCTGAATTAGATGCTTTAAAAGTCATTTAAACTAGTTCTACTTTTAGGTCACTAATATCAATAAACAAACAAACTCACTCTTAATAAGCTCATTTTTAAAACTCTGCCTGTGCCTTCCCATTGTTTCATACTGGGAAGAAGCTACCGTGAGGGTGGGAAAGCCGTAAAACAGGTCAGGACACAAAGCAAGAGCCCAAGGAAACCAGTGTGGTCTTGCATCAGAGCCACCTGCTGGCTTTTGAACCACTTCTGGTCAAGGAACTAGACAGTGACTGGTGACTTGGTGTTTAAGAAGCCCGATACTTGTGTCTTCTGTTTGTATGACAAGATGGCTCTTTCTCACGGAGTGAGAAATGATGACATAGTTCCTTCCTGGAGGAGTGAGGGTTATAGCATTGCCATATGTGGAGTTCACGCACCCGCTCTTTCAGACTTAAAGTTAATAATGGGCTTGCTGGGGTCCTGGGCCCCAAAGGCATGTCCTGAGCTTCCTATTTTTAAAATTTAGGAAAAAATATTCATTTCCACACAGAAGTGGAACTGTAAAGTTCAGCAGCAGCTAACTTAAACAAAATACCTGATTCTAAAGCATAAACATGGCAGGGTTACAGCATTAATTCTTCTGGCTGAAAGCATTACCGGGTTTGTGGATCAATGAGTGACAAAGCAGCACTTGGACTGTAATCCAGAGACAACACAGTGTGCATGGGATGTGTCAGGAACAGTCTCACAATTGTCTGACCTGCCACCTAAGATGACCAAGAGCCACAGCTCTGCCCATCTTTGATGCTGGGCTGGTGGATTTAGGCTGTTTTTGTTGTTGTTGTTGTTTTCTTTGTCAGCTGAATACATCCTGGCATTAAACCAAGAACCTCAACCCCTTAAAACAATGAATTCTGTAACAATCCTGACTTCCCAGATAAAAGAAGTCAATCACATTAACAGCTGAGACGAGGCTATGAACTTTCTGTTTGAAGGTCAACTAGAAAGGAAAACAAGAGAAAGATCAACTGAAAATGTCATGGGTGAACCTGAGCCAGGTGCTAACTCCAGAACAGGAGACATTAAAGGGACAGGGCCACTCTAAAAGCACTGCATGAATGCCCTTTCGCTTTAACAACTGTATGCGTATGCATGTACATATATTAATTATCTCTGCAATATGCACATATTTGTTACCTATGGCTAGATATGACTAAGATAAATCTCATCTATATGACTAAGAGATGATGGTTATCTCTGGTGGGATCAAAGGTCATGTTTGTTTTTCTGTTTTCCCCAAGCTCAGCACTGATAGGCATGGTAAGGGAGGAGGAAAGATAGATGTATTTCCTGAGTACACACACACACACACACACACGTGCGCGCGCAGGCATGTGCTTGCTACCTTTTAAAGTTTTTTAAAAAGCACCATACAAGAATTAGTCAAACAGTGGGAAACTAGCAAAACAAATATATTGCAAACCTCTACCACTACTAAGTAAAATAAAAATTAACCTTATGAAAAAGGAAAGAAACCTGAGGGGGGTATTTCTGCATTGTCACAGGAAATATAAATACATATACGTAATGTATTTTTATTTGAGTATTAAAAAATAATCCTACAGGGCACAGGTATGTCTTAAATTTAAAAGATTCTATTTGTACTGGTTATATACTGGGTGGAAAAAAGTTTAATTTAAAACTTTTGGAGCAAACAAAAAATATTTTTTCCAATACTATAAATTTTTATTAAACATTATAAAGTTCAACACGTTAATCTTTTTGAAATTTTGCCTCATAAAAATATAAAGTAGGCTGTAACATACTTTTAACATCTATGAAGCATGTTTTATGTTTAGAGGGCTAAGCTAACTGCAGTCAAAAATTTTAATATAAATGATACAAATTTTAAATACAATTTACGTGACAATAAATATTTCAAGTTCTTTGAGAATATTTTGCTTTGATCCAGGATTGAATCCATGACTCAGTCAGGATCTTAAAAAAGATCCTGCACATGTCTGCTTTATTGTATTAGGAAAAGGAATAAAGGAAAAACAGTAGCTATTCCTCTACTCCCCCATCTATAACAAAAGAACTTTACAAAAATCCTGAGTTCAATAAGAGGAGATGCAGTTAAAAAATCATAACATGGGGCCAGCACTGTGGCATAGCAGATAAAGCCGCTGCCTGCAATACTGGCATCCCACATGGGTGCCAGTTCAAGTCCCAGCTGCTCCACTTCCAGTGCAGCTCTCTGCTATAGCCTGGGAGGGCAGTGGAAGATGGCCTGAGTGCTTGGGCCCCTGTACTCAAGTGGGAGACCCAGAAGAAGCTCCTGGCTCCTGGCTTTGGAGTGGTGCAGCTCTGGCTGTTGTGGCCATCTTGGGGGTGAACCAGCAGATGGAAGACTTTTCTCTCTCTCTCTGTCTCTGCCTCTCTGTGTCTCTGCCTTTCAAATTAAAACAAAACAAAACAAAACAAAACACCAGTCATCACACCAAGAAAGCAAGCTGACTTTCAAAAGCATGGCCCATACAAAACCCACTCCTAATCCATAGCATGTAGATTATCTGCCCTGTGAATAAACTGGCATGGAGGGGGGAGCGGACCATAGGAGCTTCACCCTGCCAGAGACCAAGTTCTTATCTCCAGCATCACAAACATCTGCAGGCTACAAGACCACAACCATATGTCAACACTGCCTCCAGCCAAACACAATTAGAGGCTAAATCCGCAATAGTGTTATTTCCAAAGCCAAACAGATACTGCGTTTGGACCCCTCTGTGTCCCCCTTAAATATGATGCTAGAAATGAAGAGTTAACTAGAAGTATATATGGTTTCCATATAATATCAGGAGGAACTCCAAAAAGTTAATGGAAAGTGCAATGAAATATAATTTTGGTGCAGACAGTTTCGAAATCCATGCATAGCTTTTTCATGATATGTATTTTCCACAAGCTTTTTATGTACTCTCATCTCCTATAACAACACATAGGCATAATAATGAGGCTGTGATAATAATCTATCACTTAAGAAAGGATTAGAAATGCTGTAATTAGAAACACTTTTGCGTGGCAGCCTGCTCTGTGGACGGTGGTATCTACCACAGCTCAAAGCACCTGGGCTGGGACCACGCTACCTGAATGCTCCCTCTCCCACTCACACACACAGGAGATGGGGCCACTTGGGACAATGTTCATGTTAGTCTAGCAGTCAACAGAAGATCAGGTACAGGGTCTGAATCTCCCCTCTTCCAGTGTTCTCATTTCTTCATCGTCAATATGGGAATTGATGCAAGGGTTCAAAGATGCACAAATAAAACATCTGGCACCTGGCTACTAGCCCCCGTTTTTACACCATCTTCCTGCTATGGAAAGCAAGGTAGGACCTAGTTACAAGTAGGGCTGATGGAAGAGGGGTGGGGTGTGCGCAGGGAGAAGGTAGCTTGTAGGCTCCACAGCGAACCGCTTTCCTGCCCACAACCTGAATGCCTGCCGTAGGGAAACGCTAAACTTGCCCCTTAGCTTTGTAACTGCCCCTGACTAGCTAAGATTGATGAGATACAAACTAAAGTGACTGAAAAAACTAAACAACTAGGGACATAGGCAGGGAGGAGGATGATAAAACGGAAGTTATTCCAGGGGTTTTGTTTTCATGTGAAATAGTTTCGTTTTTAAAAATTTTAAGCTACAACCTAATTCATTTATTTTTAACGTTTTACTATTTTTTAAAGGTTTATTTATTTATTTGAAAGGCAGAGTTACAGACAGAGAAGGTATCTTCCATCCGCTGGTTCACTCTCCAGATGGCTGTAATGGCCAGGGTTGTGTCAGGCTGAAGCCAGGAGCCAGGGACTTCATCTGGGTCTCTCAGGTGGGTGCAGGGGCCCAAGCACTTGGACTATCTTTTGCTGCTTTCCCAGGCACATTAGCTAGCAGCTGAAATCCAACCAGTGCCCACTGGTGCTGCAGACAGTGGCTTAACCTACTATTCTACAATGCCAGCCCCAATGTTTTACTATTAATAGACTTCATTTTTAGTGCAGTTTATTTTAAAAATCAAACATAAAGTCTCCTCTTTGACAAATTTCCTGTGTTAACATATTTATTTTTAAAGATTTATTTATTTATTTGACAGGCAAGTTACAGAGAGGCAGAGGCAGAGGCGTCTTCCATCCACTGGTTCACTCCCCAGATGGTCACAACAGTTAGAGCTGCACCAATCCAAAACCAGGAGCCAGGAGCCTTCTCCAGGTCTCCCAGGCAGGTGCAGAGGCCCAAGGATTTGGGCATCCTCCACTGCTTTCCCAGGCCATAGCAAAGAGCCGGATTGGAAGTGGAGCAGCTGGGACTGGAACTAGCACCCGTATGGGATGCCGGCACTTCAGGCAGCAGCTTACCCACTAAGCCACAGTGCCAGCCCCGAAGCTAACATTTTTAATATTTAAAAAATCCACCTAGCGAATAAGATGCAACTTGGGATGCCCACAACCCCTATCAGAGTGCCTGAATCTGAGTCCCAACTCCACTCCTGATTCCAGTTTCCTGCTAATGTGCACCCTGGGAGGCAGCAGGTGGGGGCTCTAGTAGCTAGGTTCCTGGCACCCACATGGGATACCTGGATGGAGTTTTGGGTCTCCTGGCTTTAGCCTGGCCCAACCCCAGCTGTTGTAGGCATTTCATGAGTGAACCTGAAGACAAATGATCTGTCTTGGTCCTTTCTCTTTGCCTCTCAAATAAAAAACAATTAATTAATTTTTTAAATCCATCTGCAAAGTGCATCTTATTATATGTATACAATGTGAACAGAAAATAATCCCAGTGCATCATCTGTAATCTATCTACCTGAATAGTTAACATTCAGGATCTGACCAAATATGTAAGATCATTTGTCTAAAACACTCACAAGTCTTGGCTACTGACTTTAGGCAAATCTCTTGATTCCTATGGCCTTAAAAAATGTAAGTAGTCATAAAGATCAGCTTTAATAATCTTTGTAGTTATTAAATCTGAAGTAATTCTTAAGACAGCGATTACAATCTTTGTGATGCCAGTCATTTCATTTGACTTTGAAACTAAAATTTTTGGTATCATTTTTAGAGAAACTTCAACAAACTAGTTGAGACCTTGGGAAAAAATACTTAATGGAGATACTTTCTGACCAGCATTATGAACTCCACATAATGCTCATTCTTTATCTCTATACCTTCCGTAATATTACAGAGTAATTATTGCATCCCTCTTTCCCATGAACTCCTAAAGTCTGACACCACTGGGAAAGAATTCCATGAATCTGGCAAAAAAGTAACGATTGGTCTGAAACAGCAAGTTTCTTTTCTCAGCATTTCAATAGTTCTGCTTCTCTTGAACAGATTTATAACAAAAACAGTTTGACCCCCGTAAGACCTCTGGAAGTCACCTACCCATAAGGCAGTACAATTGCATTGACTGGAATGAATGAGTTGAAGAACAATAAAACTCAGTTACAGGACATTCACTACTATCCCATAAATAAAGGAACAGTGAATGCTTACTAAGTACTTACTATGCAGCAGATACTATTTCCAGGGCTTCTCATTTATTCTTTCAAGTAGCCCTCGACATGACCTCATGATGTAGTTACTAAGATTGCTCCCATCTTACAGATTTGGAAATTAAAAATCAGGAGAGTTGAACAAGAAGCCCACTGTGATGGTTCCAATCCTCCTCCCAGAGCTGCAGCCCTGAGCAGAGCCCCTGGGTAACAGCCGGGCCAGCGTTCTTGCAGATACACGCTGCTGCTGCCTCCTTGGATGGACTGCTATCAGCTACTTCGGGGTCCTCCATCTGTGCTTGCTGCCCACCTGCCAGAAACAAACAGGCCCCGCTACACACACACACACACACACACACACATACACACAGGAGCTCATGCCCTAGGCTGAGCCTCACAGAGGCTGCCTCTGCCACAGGGGCCTCCGTCTGGTTCCCACACGTGGCACAGCCCACGTGGGCCTGCTCCACTTGACATCTCTTTAAGGTTCCTTCTGACTTTCACCCCTGAGCCCTCATCCACCACTGAGGGCCCTTCTAGCTGCAGGTGATCTTCCTTAATCTGCTGAAGTCAACCAAGCAAACGCCATGAAGGGTGATATAAATTTTGCTTTAAAAATAGATTGTAGTAGCCAGCGCCTTGGCTCAACAGGCTAATCCTCCGCCTGCGGCACCAGCACACCGGGTTCTAGTCCCGGTCCGGGCACTGGATTCTGTCCCAGTTGCTCCTCTTCCAGTCCAGCTCTCTGCTGTGGCCTGGGAGTGCAGTGGAGGATGGCCCAAGTGCTTGGGCCCTGCACCCCATGGGAGACCAGAAGAAGCACCTGGCTCCTGGCTTTGGATCAGCGCAGTGCGCCAGCCACAGCACACCGGCTGCAGCAGCCATTGGGGGTTGAACCAATGGAAAAGGAAGACCTTTCTCTCTGTCTCTCTCTCTCACTGTCCACTCTGCCTGTCAAAAAAAAAAAAAAAAAAAATAGATTGTAGTGATTTTCATCAACTGCTAAAAATGATCATTTAAACACTGCAGACTCCCTTAAAATAGAACTCTTTTTTTAAAATAAGTGGACGCTTGCAAACTGGCTTCAGCCATTTGTTGCCTTACCTAGGTAAGCATATCCTTCACACGTTCATTTGCAATCATTCACTAGTTTAACTCCCTTCCCACAAAAATGAATTTCAGACCTAGCTGCAATGTGCAGGGAAATAATTTGAATTTGAAACATGAGAGGTTCAAATTTTCGAAAATGTTTAGTATTCGGATTTAAAAACCGTTAGGGAAGGTGGAAACAGAAAGAGCTGGCCAGACGCTACAAAGCCCTGCTCTCCAGGAATCTATTCAAAGGGCTCCAGGCCCGGTCCTCATTCCGGGACAGGGGGCCAGCCGTGAGAGAATCACAAGGCACAGGGAGGCGGCCTGGTGGCAGCTGGGGAAGAGCAGTGGGAAGGGAAGTGGCAGTGACACTGCAGTGGGCAACTGGTGGCCTCAGTCATCGCTGCTGGAACACAGGGGACCTCCAGCGGGTCGGGTCCTTCCTTCCACCCAGAATGCTGAGAGCCAGGAACCACACAGTCCAAATTAACCCCAAGTGGACCGAACCCCAGGACTCCAAGTGTATCCTCCTGTTCCCCCTGTGTGCCTCTAACATACTCTCTGGCCCTTTAAATAATCTACACAAAACAGGCATAAAGCAGATAAGTAACTGTACTTTTATAAGTGAAATGGATATGATGGAGATGCTCAACTTCTAAAAACCGTAGTAAAATCTGTGACGTACACATTTGTGCAGTTTCATGCTTACTGCCATGCACTGAAAAACAGAATCCTCCAGCTAATCAGAAACCTTCAGTGCACCCTTCAGTTTTCGCTCAGAACTCTTTAAGACAGGTTTCAACACGCTTCCATTTGAAAGAAAAAAATCAGTTTTGTTGGAGTCAAGCTCCCTCCTTCTCCCTCAGTACCCCCCTGCTGAATGCCTGCTGCTTGGTGGTGTAGTAACTCCTATGTTCACTGGAAACCAAAAAACATGGCCCCCTAAAAACACAGATTGGCAAGAAAAATTAATTTTCTTATTATCTGCAAAATCACCCCTAATTCAAGAAAAAATAGATTGGTGTTAAAAAATTAAGATTTATAACAAAGAATTTATTGTAGGATTATCTTAAGCAGAAGATAATCATGTATGTATATTACAGTAAATCTAATCTACAAAATCATGTTTCAGGAACATAAAAATGTACATAACTTTCCAGGAACCTAATAATCTGTAAGGCGGGGTACTCTGGCTCAAATACCAATGGAATTTGATAAAGCAACAACAAAAAAATGTAACACGGAAATCATTAGCTGCAATTTGATGATGTATTCAAAAGCACCCTAATTTAACATTCTATGAAATTCCCTCTAAAGATACACAAAAAGCATACTTGTCAATTTAGGATATATTTTAAGAGTTCAGTTTTTGATATTACAAATGGGAAAAAGACTTCAAATGTCAGGTTACTACTGTAAAAGTGTTTGTCCTGTTTCACGTCTAAAAACTATTGACCCGTAAACTTCCAGAACATGACGTAGCTTGAGAGGATGAGGTTCTTTATTTTCTGATGTGCGAAAGGTTGTCACAGAGCATTAGGCACCGCTATGTAAACAAGTACTAATTTATTAAGGCTACCAAACAGCCATCTTACTACCACTATTATGTCATCCTATTGAAATCACCCTTTTCTGACCCCAGTGGAATTCTCCACTTGTCTGAAGTGCAGCCTCTACCACCTTTCACATTGTGATTTCTTCCTGATCACCACACACTCACTACTCTCCAGGTCCAGGAGGCTGACTGCTATTGCCCAAGTGTCTTCCCATTCCCATGGCCTTGTTCAGTGGTTCCCATGCCCACAATGTCCTCCCTGTCCAAGTTCCACCCCTTCTTCGAGTAGCACTTCCATCCTGACTATGCAGGATACTTACCAATGTCGTGACTCAGACATGCAGCGTTCCGTGCCTTTCCTAAGAGAGTAACTGTGCTCTCAAAGACGTGATAGCCTCTATAGTCCAGTGTGCGTTTGTCTTCCCTGCTGACCAGTTGCTAGCTTGGGGTACACCAAAGGTTCTCAACAAATACTCCCTATGCTGGAGAGAAAGGGACTGATTTTATTCCTCTTTGTGTCCTCTAGCAATATCCAGCACACGGTGTTGGATCCATAAACATTTGGTGAACTGAACCTCCATGAGTCGGATCTGAGCAAGCTTATGTGCCAGTTGGGAACACAATTCACCCAAGGCAAGAGCCCAGCAAAGCAAGGACCACCCAGTCCACGTGTGTTCATCACCTAGGAAACCACATCAGAGCACACTCTCAACGTTCAGCAAGTGTGTGTGC
The DNA here is from genome assembly GCF_051225735.1 of Oryctolagus cuniculus. Classification (NCBI taxonomy): domain Eukaryota; kingdom Metazoa; phylum Chordata; class Mammalia; order Lagomorpha; family Leporidae; genus Oryctolagus; species Oryctolagus cuniculus. The sequence goes on along the minus strand of NC_142871.1, from coordinate 82,107,347 downwards.
CGTCAATCCATTCACCTACTGGAGTTCTTGCCAAATTGAACACTCCTGATCAAGTTGCACAAGCCTTGACTTGGGGATTTATAGTCCTCATTTAATACAAGACACAGGAAGGATTGATTCACTCAGTAATGATGCCCTGAATGCATCACGCTTGCTACCGACTGCACATGGCCCACAGCAGACATCAGACAATGGGATGGGACAGAAAACCATTACAGAAACAGACCTCAGGGAAACCCGAAGTCAAAATTCTAGTGAGAGCTGGGAATGAAAGGAGAAGGGAAAGTAGGAAGAAGAGGGTGGTGCTCGTGCAGTGCGGGGGTCGGCGGGGGCTTCCCGGAGGAAGTGATATTAAGAGGAGGGTAAAGGATGGGAAGGAGGAGAAAGGCCAGGGTGGCGAGGAGGAGGACAAGGCTCAGGTCAGGGAGCTTGGCCGGGGCCAGGTCGGCAGAGCCCAGTGGCTGGATTTTTGGGGCAGGTGGGAAAGGGACGAAGTGACTGCTCCACTGTCTTTTATTTGGTTTCTGTTCCTCTTAGGTGCAAAATCAAAAGGGGGGTGGGGGAGGGGGTGAGGGTGGAGGTGGGGGTAGGGTGTGTTAAAAAGCTGGAAGAGGTCGGGATGGGATGGTTTGATGCATTCTGTGGCTAGCCGAGAATTCAAGTACAAAACAATTCAGTAGCTCAGACAATTAAAGGGGGCTCTTTCACATTGATGCTCTCTGATTCAGAGATGAACCCTGTACTGTGGCCCCAGAGAAGGACCTAGCTGGGGTCCTTCTCCTTCATCCCAGAATCCTCACGGAAGTGACTCAGGACGCCACGTTCTGGAAGACAGGTGAGTATCTCTGCCATAGACACCATCAGCTGGCAGGAGACGCCCTCCAGCCTTGAATGCTGCCTGCCACCACCCTGGGATGTGGTCCCAGGAGGCGTCCTCTTCCCCGCTCTCCCTCCCAGCAAGGCCCAGGGCAGTGCAGGGTCTCCGTCCCCTGGCAGAAGGAGGTGACCTCTGCGTAGGCCACACCACTGCCTCCTCAGAACACTCAGACTGCAGAACAGCAAAACCCAGTGTTGGACGATAATACAAAGGAACACAAAATCGTCTATGCAGCAGCAAATAAGGCCCATCAAGAATGTCTATTTTCACCAGAACAGATCATCTAAATGGAAACTCCACTGAAGAAGACCATGGTTGTTTCACAGGCAGTAGGTTCTCAAGTGAGAGACAGTCTTCCTTCCTTTCTCCCCTCCCCACGCTTGTCCATTTCTAGAAGATGTTCAGCTGACACGGGGTTCAAAGGGCAATGCACTGTGGGTGGAAAGTGGTGCTCCACGAACTCTGGTAAAGACTGTTCTGGGCGTGCACTTGTGATTTTCTAAATGGAAGAACGAGATGATTCATAGGTGCCTGAAGGGAAAAAGTAGGTCTGGCAGCCTGAATGCAAAGAACAAGGTTTGAACTTACAGCAAATCCTGTTCAAATTGTGGGCAGATACTGTCTAACACTGCCACCTACACCATGCACTCTACCCATTCCCCCAGTTCAAGACAAGCTGACCTATCAAAGTGACAATTTAGGAATCAACAAGGAATCGTTGTTCTGGGAATCTCTTCACCTTAGAAAGGAGTCAGCTTTCCACCTATGAGGCTACTTCATGGAAATGGAATTAAAAGATAAGTTTATCTGGGTGCAAAAATGCTTGAAATTCACACGTAGGTTTTTTAGACTATGTACGAACTCTCTGAGGATTCTTCATATATTTAAAATCATTGACAAACGTAGACTTTTACTAGTTAAGAAATAACATTTCAAACACCACACCTACTGTTTCCAATGAAGCCTCACTGTTCATTCATTCTTCTAACAAATTTGGATTGGGCCAGGTGCTGCCCTTGGCAGTCATAATGCAGCAGTGAACAGAAGAATCTACTGTGGCGGTAGATCCTGGATTCTTGTGTGATCGTCACAGAGCTGTGTCACTGTGCAGGAGCGTGTAAAATACAATGAACATTTTGATTTTACAAGAGGGAAAATCCTAGAGGTCTGCTTTCCCAACGACATAAACACAGTCCATACTGTGGGCCTGCACACAAAGTGGTTAAGATTCATCCTGTGTATTTATTCAATCACAATTTACAAAAATTAATTCCTCCAAAGAAAAACAGGGCAGTTGGCTGGCACGGCGGTGAAGCCGCTGCCTGGGGCACCCAGGTTTTATGCCGGGGTAACTGGGTGTCAGTCCCAGCTCTGCTCCCATCTCCAGCTTCCTGCCAATGCACACCTGGTGAGGCAACAGGTGATGGCGCAGCTGAGTCCCTGCCATCCGCTGTGGAGAAGCCAGGCAGGGCTTACCGAGCCTGGTCTGGGCCTGGCCCAGCCCTCGCTGTTGCAGGCGTCTGGAGTGTGAACCAGCAGATAGGAGTTTTCTCTCTCCATTTCTCTTTGTCTCTGTGTATCTCAAAGTAATTCAATTTTAAATAAATTTTTAAGTATTTTTGAAATAATTAAATTTTTAAATTAAATAAATTTTTTTTAAAAAAATTAAACTTTGTAGGAAAGAAATAAAACATGGCTAACATTTACTGAGTACCTGCCACATACCAGGTTCTACTCTAAGCAGAATTAGATCTTGCGATTCTCACAACTTGGGCAGGCAGGCACCTTATTATTACCCCCACTTCTCTGATGGTTACCAGAGATAGGCACAGGGAGTCCAAGCACTCCAACACCAGCAACTTGTTTCCAAACCACATACAAAGAAGGTTAGAAAAGAAGCAATGCTACTATCAACCCGAGTGATAGTTAATAGTACAAAAACTGGCAGTAACATTGACGTTACAGCAAAGTAATTGTGATCATTTCAAAAGTGACTGTTTTTATACTTAAATTTGAATTTTAAAACCCTGATGATCTGTAATCCAACTTACAACCCTTTGAGAATGATTTAAAGAAAAAAAATCCTAAATTTTGAAGAAACTGCTTTTCACTTCTCGGTAAGCACCATAACATTCTTTTCCTACCAATGGAAAGAAAAATCACACAGGGCCGGCGCTGCGGCTCACTAGGCTAATCCTCCGCCTTGCGGCACCGGCACACCGGGTTCTAGTCCCGGTCAGGGCGCCGGATTCTGTCCCGGTTGCCCCTCTTCCAGGCCAGCTCTCTGCTGTGGCCAGGGAGTGCAGTGGAGGATGTTCCAAGTGCTTGGGCCCTGCACCCCCCATGGGAGACCAGGAGAAGTACCTGGCTCCTGGCTTTGGATCAGCGCGGTGCGCCTGCCACAGCGCGCCAGCCGTGGTGGCCATTGGAGGGTGAACCAACGGCAAAGGAAGACCTTTCTCTCTGTCTCTCTCTCTCTCACTGTCCACTCTGCCTGTAAAAAAAAAAAAAAAAAAAAAAAAAGAAAAAAGAAAAATCACACAGGATGGTTTCTTTTACAACAGACATTACTGAAACTGTAAATATTTTTAGCCCTTTGTACTTTTCATCCAGCCGCCTGGCTGAGAATAATACAGAAACATTTAAAAATAGCCATTCAGGAGTCTGAAAATCATTAAATAGTTTAATATACCCAGCACCTGCTTGACACATCTTAACACTATTTTGCTCATCATATTAGAGAAAGAGAAAGAGAGAGAGAGAGCCCTTTGGTTTCTGAATTCTTCTCCCTCCAAACCCAAACGTATCCCCAAGGTGCTGAGCTCCCCTCTCTCACTCATCCTGAGACGGTCACACCTGTGTGAGTCTTGGGGCACTCATGAAGACACAACCTTCCCCGCAGCACAACATCCCTCCTAGGATGAGAAAAACGGAAGCACCGAGCAGCAGCTGTCAGGATCCGAACGGCAAGCTCATTTTGTTCTATTACAACGGATCAAAGTCATTCAAGTTGACACATGGACATGTGGTGGAAATATACAGGGCTAGAGGAAGCCAACCATGGCGGCATGGGACCTCCTCCCTGGTCTTTCCAGGGAAGAAAGTTCAATCCACAGTGAGAACAGAAAGAAGGAAGGAGGCGGGTAGGGATTAACGGAGTTAGAATCTACTGTGGTCAACCCTTCTGCCTCAGCATCCAACTTTCCACCATGGCCTCACCAAACAGGAACGTGACAAGATTTTGAAGTCCAAAGAATGTGAGGCACTGGCTGTTAGACTGTCCAGGTACATTTCCTTCACAACACAAAGATGCACACCACTCGCTTCCAGACAGCTTTACCTCTCTAGTCAGATTTGATGAAGCCTTGATAATATCTCCTGCCATCATCAAAATGCCTTGGAGCATAGGAAAGCCTCTGACCCAAATCTGAGACAGCTTGGGCCCCCATAGCTAGGGGCTCCCAAAGGACAGTTTTAGAATCAGTTTCTAGTGCAAACCATTTTGTTCCCTATAACAATTTTAGGTCTCCTGTATGAGTCAAAATTTTAAAAATCTCAATTTCCTACTCTGTTTAATTCTCTATTTTCTTTAAAGCACTTGCAATGAGCAGAGATGCTTTCTTCTGGATTCATCATGCGACTTCCTCAGGCACAGACAATTAATGATATAAAACAAAAGCGAGTATCATTCTGGACAGAAAGCCTGTATTTGCTCATTTTCTTCACCAACTGAAACCCCGATCCACATACCTATTGGTACAAAAATGCAGTCCCAAGGACACATTTCCCAAAGTTCTTACAAAGTTAAAAATGGGCCAAAATGGTTACAGTCAAGTTTACTAGACCTAACGGTGAGGCCCTGCCCCGTCACTCCATGGAGCTCTGGTGGCTGCTGAAGCGCACTCCTAGCAGTATCGACGAAAGTACTGTCCCAAGGCCAGCACAGTCCAAGCCCCGCCATGTGCAGCTCTCAGCAAACAGCTCAAGAGGAGCTGCTTTGCATTTCTGCTCACTACATTTTAAGGCACCTCTGACAAACTGCAGAGTGCAAACAGGAGGCAGATTCGAGTGATGAGGGAACATTGTAGGAGCACGGAGCACAGGCAAATTGGAAAAAGAAGGCTATTTATGCAAGCAACTGCAGGCTTGCCATGCGAACTGGTAATTAGATTTATTTTCTATACAGAAATTAGGCTACCTCAGAGGAGGTATTTGATGGGTGTTGAACTTGAGGCTGTTTAAGGACCAGATCAACTCCAGCAACCTATAATTACATCGGGGACAGTGCTAAGCTCCTCATATTAAATCACAGGAACTGACCTGGGGCGGCGCTACAGATTTTCTGCATCGAATACTGAAGAGTTCATCTTTCCAGCCAAGCTCATGAGTAAAATGACAGCCCGAGCTGAAATAAGCTTGTCTTGCCATTTTTAACATATATCACAAAGAATGCAAGTATAAATGAAAGAAAAACACAGGCAGTAATGACACCATGTATTTCCTGTTGACCTGAAAGTGGTCGTACAGAGACCCAAGCCATCATAAAAGGCTTCTCAGTTGTCCAACATGATATCTTCAAAAATATACAAATACGGGGCCAGCGCTGTGGCGCAGCAGTTTAAAGCCCCAGTCGGCAGCGCCAGCATCCCATATGAGCACCAGTTCTAGTCCTGGCTACTGCACTTCCGATCTCTGCTATGGCCTGGGAAAGCAGTAGAAGATGGCCCAAGTTCTTGGGCCCCTGCACCCATGTGGGCGACCCAGAAGAAGCTCCTGGCTCCTGGCTTCAGATCGGCGCAGCTCCGGCCATTGTGGTCAATTGGGGAGTGAACCATCGGATGGAAGACCTCTCTCTCTCTGCCTCTCCTCTCTCTGTGTAACTCTGACTTGCAAATAAATAAATAAATCTTAAAAAAAAAGAATGGGAAATATAAGCACATTTTTTAAAAAAGCTATTGTTGTACAAGTTGCTTTTAACATACAAGGAATTATTACTCCAAAAGGCCTTTTGCACACAGACTCGCAATATACCTTTACCTTGTCTCACCAGTCAGGATCCAAAGAAAATAGTTTTCAAAATATCTACAACCACTTATAAAAACGCAAATGCAGGTTATTTAGCAACAAATCACAACCAACTAAGAGTTCTACTGACAGAGCAGGTGAATCAAGGTACTTGGTTCATTCATCTATGCTGGGGAGAAGATATAAGACAAATGGCTCATCTGAACAATCAGTGGTTTCACAGAGTCTAAAACATAAGCTTCCTCTCTGTGTCAACCACACTCCAGCAAGTGTTCAGATTCTGAAGGCCCCTCCATGAGGACAAAGGAATGGGCAAATCCTGGCTGGCTGTCCAGGTGCAGAATCTAAAACCAGCAGAGTGACACACGTGGTGATGAGGCCCTTCTCTCGCCAATCCAAAAACGTTTCCAGTGGAAACTTGCCCTATTTTTCCTTTCAAAACATTTCAGTTTTGAAATAATAGTAGAACCTCCAAACTCTGACTTAACTCAACCACCTGCGTCCCCTGCTCCTTCCCTGGGCACTGCATGTGATGGAAAAACAGCTCACAGAAGTACGTGATTTGCTATACCCAGGTCTCCCAGCTTTGGCTGAGTGCTCCCATTTCTCACAGGGACTCTTTCTACAAAGCGATGCCAGCTTCTTCCTGGCATACAGCCAAGACACATTCTCTGGCCCTCCCTGCAGTTAGCTGGTGGACACATGACCAAGTCCTCCCAGTGAAATGTGAGCAAAAGTGACCATGCAAATTCCCAGGCCTGGTCTTTCAAAACCTCCCATGTGTAATCCTCAACGTTCTTCTCTCCTCCATTAACACGCAAAAAAGCCCAGCAACTTTTGGGGGACACATGTTGAAGATGGGGAAACTGCACGATAGAGTAATCTGGAATTCTAAAGAACCATTGGAAGAATGCCATCTATCACTGATTAATACCCATTTTGGACATCATGCAAATAAGGAAGAAACTTCTCTTGTGTTTAAACCAATAAGAACTGAGAGATTGTCTCTGATGTTTAATTTAAAAAACAAACTTCAGGGTCCAGGGTTGAGGCACAGTAGGTTAAAGCCCCAGCCTGCAATGCCAGCATCCCACATGAGCGCTGCTGCAAGCCCCAGTGGCTCCACCTCTGACCCAGCTTCCTGATAAGCTAACGTGCCTGGGAAAGCAGCAGAGGATGGCCCAGTTACTTGGGCCTCTGACACACACATGGGAGACCTGGGTGGAGTCCCAGGCTCCTAGTTTTGGCCTGGCCCAGCCCTGATCATTGCAGCCATTGGGGGGGGGGGGGGGCAGCAGATGAAAGCTCTGTCTCTTCCCCTCTGAATCTCTGTAACTTTGCCTTTCAAATAAATGTCTTCATTAAAAATTAAACAATAAATTTCACTGTGTATATTTTATGTACACGCGTTATAGGACACACACAGTTAAAAGTCCATCATTTTACAGTTATCCTGCTGTATGGCTGTTTTCTGGCAAGAACAGTTAAAACCTATATAGCATGAATCCCAAAGGGAGCTCCATTTGATTACCTTGTGCTTAGGTCAGCTGTCTAGACTAGTTCATCCTTTACACCCGCTGACCTACATCTCCCCATTCCCTGCCTCCAACCACACCACACCCCAGGTAGTCACCATTTTACTTTCTGTGCATTTTGATTTTTTTTTTTTTTTTGTAAAAGATTCCACATGTAAGCAAGATAATGTAATTTCTCTTTGAGTCTGGAGGCTCATCCAAGTTGTGGCACATGGCAGAACATTTCTTAGGGCTGAATTACATTCCATCATTTATACCACAGATCCTTTACCCATTTGTTGACAATTAGGCTGTTTCCATATCTAGGCTACTGTGACTAACGCTGCAACGAACATGAAGTACAGATGTCTTTATGGGGTGGTGATTTCATTTCCTCTAGGTATATGCCCAGAAGAGGGATTACTGCGTCAGATGGTTGTTCGATTTGTTAATTTTTTTGAAATTTCCATAGGCTGGTGGCTGCTGGTTCACTCCCCAACAGTACAAGAGTTTCCTTTTCTCCATGGCCTTGCAACATGTTACCTTTTGACTTTCTGAAAATAGCCATTCTAGTAAGTGTGAGCAGGTGTCTCATGGTGAATTTTGCTTTTTATCTTTTAATCCCACTAGGGCTTTATATATTTTTGATCATGTAATAACTGCACATACCTACAAGGTTCAGTGCGATATTTCAAGATATTTATACAGCATACTGATTGATTTGCATTTCCCTGATGATTCATGGTGCCGAGTATCTTCTCAAACTCCTGTTAGGCATTTTTATACCTTCTTTGGAGAGATATCTTGCCCATTTTAAAATCAAGTTTTTTAGTGCTATTTTATGCTGCTGGGTTGTATGAGTTCCCTGTAAGTTGTGGACATCAGCTCCTGTTATGGTTTGAGTAAAGCTGTCTCCCCAAAATTCATGCAGATGTTTGAACTCTGAAGTCTTTATATTAGTGATGGATTAAGGGTGGAGACTGATCTAATTACCATATCTTAGAGATGGCTCTGGGGGGAGGGCTCTAGGTCGCTGGGGGCGTGCCCTGTGAGAGGGCTGATTATTTGAGTTGAAGTTCTGCCTCGCTGTTCTCTCTGCTTCTGGGCTCAACATGAGATCATTGCTCTGTACCCACCAGGATCAGCTTCCACAAAACACTGGACCATGGAGCCAGCCTGAACTGTAACCTCCAAACAGTAAGCTCGAATCGAATACACCTCTTCTTTCCCGAGAAGCTCCTTCATGAATTATTACAAGTGACCTTAATTATACTGAAGAACTGTCCTTCTACACCTATACCACTGAGAGTTTTTAATCAAGAAAGGATTCTAGACGTTGTGGAATCCTTTTTCCACATCAACTGAGGTGATTATGTTATTTTTTATCTTTCATTCTATTAATGCATTGTATCCCACTGATTGATTTTTGTATGTTAAATCAGCATTGCATGATAGGGTAAAATCCTCCTGGTTATGATGTATAATCTATTTGATGTTGTGGATTAGGTTTGCTAATGTTTAATTCAGGATTTTTGCATCAGTGTTCCTTGGAGAAATTGGCCTGTAGTTTTCTTTTCTTGTGATGTCTTTGGCAAGGTATCGAGGTGATGCTGGCCTCATAAAGTGTGCTTGGAAATATTCCCTCTGGTTCTGTTTTCTTGGAAGAGTTTAAAAAGTGCTGGTATTAATTCTCTGAATATTTGGTAGAATTCAGTTGTGAAGCATTTGGTCCTGGGCTTTTTACTGTTGGGAGATTTTTGAGGACTTCTTCCATCCCTTTGTTAGTGGTCTCTTCAGGCTTCCCACTGCCTCTTGACTCAATTCTGGTAGCTGCATTTTCCTAGGAATTCATCCATTTCCTCTAGCTTAGCCAATGTGTTGGTATAAAACTGTTTATAATAGTCCCTTACGATTTTATTTCTGAGACATCTGTTGTAAGTTCTTCAGTTTCATTTTTTTAAGATTTTATTTATGAGTTTTCTCCCTTTTTCCTTAGTTAGACTAGCTCGGGTTTGTTGATTTTATTTTTTCAAAGAAAAAAAAAAAACAACTCTTTGGAACAGGTATTCGGTGCAGCAGAGAGGATACTGCTAGACGCCCATATTCCTTACTGAAGTACCTGGGTTTGAGTCTTGTTTTCTCTGCTTCAGACCCTGTACCCTGGCGGGTGCAAGTGTACCCATGTAGGCGTCCTTGGTTGAGTTCCTGGCTCCTGACTTCTGGCCTGACCCTGACCTCCTGGTTGTTACAGGCATTTGGGGAGTGAACCAGAGAATGGGTGATATCTCTCTCTTTCTCTCTTGCTCTCTCTCTCTCTTTCTCTCTTTCTTTTGCACGCGCGTTCCCGCACCCCCCATACCCTCCTGCCTTGCAAATAAAGATAAATAAATAGAACAACTCTGGGGCAAGCAATTGGTACAGCAATTAAGTCACCAAGGGGAACCATGACATCCCATATCACCGTGTGACTGGAGTCCCGCCTCCTCTACCTCAGATCCAGTTTCTGGTGAATACAAACTCTTGAGAAAGAGATGATGGCTCAAGTCCTTGGGTCCCTGCCACCCATATGGGAGAGCCAGGTTGAGTGCCAAGTTCCTGGTTTTGGCCAGGCCCAGCTCTGGCTACTCTGCACTCTTGGAGAGTGAACCAGCAGATGGAAGATCATTCTCTGTCTCTAGCTTTCAAATACAATGAAAATAAATTCAAATATTTAAAGACAATTCAATGGGGTTAATTCTAAGATTTTCCTGTTCTATATCTCTTCTATTATTTCTTTCCTTTTTTTCTAATTTTGGGTTAATTTTTCTTTTTCTAATTCCCTGAGGTGGAACTATATAATGTCAGAGTATTTATCAGGGATCTTTTGATTTTGTTAATATAGCACTTGGTGCTATCACTGTCCCTCTTAGAACTGTTTTTGCTGCACTCCACAGGTTTTTGCGTGTGTTTCCACTGCTGTTTGTCCTCAGACACTGTTGAGTTTCCTTCTGACCCACTGGTTGTGGAGGAGCATATTGTTCAAACCTCTACATATTTGTGAATTTTCCCACATGCTGTCTCCACTGATTTCTAGCTTCATACACTGTAGTCTAAAATAATATCAATCTTTTAAAATTTGTTAAGGTTTGCTTTGTGGCCCAACACATGTTCTATCATGGAAAGCATTCTCTGTGTACCAGAGAAAAGAGTGCATTCCGTTGTAGGCAAGTTCTGTGCATGTCTGTTAGGTTCATTTGGTCAAAAGTGCAATTCATGTCCAAGATTTCCTTATCAGTTTTCTGTCTAGCTCATTGATTCATTGCTGAACTGAGACCCAACTGTTATGGTAGCTGGCACTACCTAAATAATTCACAAATTTTGATCATGCTACATTAGTTTGTGTACTGAGAAGCAGGCACCAAGACAGGATTGGAAATGTATTGGTGGAAGGAAGCCAGACAGCGCAGATGGTCCTAGAGTACATCTATGACCACAGAGAGGGAAGGCAGGAGGGATGAGCCGGGAATCCTGCAGTGCAATACAGCAAGAAAGGGCTGGCCACTCTCAGTTCCAGAAGCTCGCGAGCCTGGGGGCCCTCTGCTAAGTGTGGCCGCAGCACCAGTACAAGGGTGTCTGCAGGAGCAGCAGCCAGGCCATCAGCCTGTGTTCCTGCCTGCAGGTCTCAGCACTCATTTTCACAGCCCACACTGCACAAACTTCCAACTTGCAAGTCCTACATTGCTTTTTCTTCTTTCATTGGTCTGTTTTCTAGAGCTACACCTTGCCTTTGCTCCTCTGTATTAAGAAGACTTTGTTCTCTCTCTCGTCCAAAGCTAATCGCTCTAGATAATGTGCCCTCAGCAATTCTTAACAGACGTTATTCTTTTCATGATACCATACCTCTTCCTCTCTACCGGATTCTATCCATCCTTTGGTACGTAAACACACTTGAGATTTTCAACGTCAAAAATTTGCTGAGCACTTCAGAAGCTGGCTAACATGCCCACTGTCAGAGTCCCAACTCCAATTCCTGATTCTAGCTTTTGGCCAGTGCAAACCCTAGGGGTCCCCACCATCCATGTGTGGGGGACCTGAAATTAGTTCCCAGCTCCCAGCTTCAGCCTGGCCCAGTCTTGACTGTTGTGAGCATTTGAAGCGCACCAGATGGGCGCTCTCTCTCTTGGTCTGTCTCTCTACTTCCCAAACAAGTAAATAAAAATAAACCTTGACCCTCTTGCTCTTTCCTATCACATCAAAGCTTCTTGTAAGTCGGTATAAACTGACTGCTCACCAACTGCTCATTAGCATTACCAAGCCTACTAGCTGACAAATCTCAGAACCCCTCTTTGAGACTTCTGCTTTGGGTCCTGGAACACTCTCCTCCTCAGGTTTTCCTCCTCTGTTAGAATCATGCCTTCTAAGGCTCCGTAGATGTTCCCTTCCTAGTCATCTCTGTTCTCTGTCACTCACAGTAACCTAACCCCAGGGTCTCGTGACCTAACTGAGTGCTGGTACTGATGTCATCACTCATGCAGACACGGAAACCAGAACATCTGCAAGTTTTCCTTAACTCCTTTCTTCCAATACCCAAATCAAGCGGTCTCTGAGTTCTGAGGATTGTGGTTTTTTATTTTAAAGATTTATTTATTTGAAAGACAGAATTACAGAGAGATACGGAGCCAGAGAGAGAGAAAGGGTTTCCATCTGCTGGTTCACTCCCCAAATGGCCACAAGAGCGAGCTGAGCTGATCCGAAGCCAGGAGCTTTTTCCAGGTCTCCCACACAAGTGCAGGGGCCCAACAACTTGGACCCTCTTCTACTGCTTTCCCAAACCACAGCAGAGAGCTGGATCGGAAGTGGAGCAGCTGGGACTCGAACTGGCGCCCATATGGGATGCTGGAGCTGCAGGCCAGGGCTTTAACCCGCTGCGCCACAGCAAAAGACCCGGATTGTGCTTCTTAACAGGCTCTCAGCACCATCCTCTCCTCATTTCTGTGCCTACTGCCACCGCGCCATCATTTCTCCTGTGGACTTCAGCAGTTCAGAACTGATGCGCTCGCCTTGGATTCCAGTCCCCTTTAGTTGCATCTCTATATGTTTCAACATGAAATTTCCTTATTAAAATTCCTGAGGTGGTTCCCCACTGCCTATAAAACTTAGAATCCTATGTGAGATTCTTCATGATCAGCGTAGGTACTCGGCACAGTGGTTAAAGTGGCACTTGGGACAGCTGCATATTAAAGTGCCTTGTTCAAGTCCCCACTCTGTGTCTGAGCCAGCTTCCTATAATGCACACTCTGAGAAGGCAGCAGGTTGATGGCTCACATAACTTGGGCCCCTGCCCCCCACGTGGGAGTCCCAGATGGTGTTCCTGGCTCCCGGCTTTGGCCTGGCCCAGCCCTGGCTCCTGCAAGTATTTGCAGAGTGAACCAGCGGATAGAAGATTTCTATTTCTCTTGTTTCTCTCTGTCACTCTGCCTATCAAAGAAAATGAAAATGAAAAAAAATTTTTTAAAAAATGCTTTAGCCTGATCTTCTTCCACTATGCTCTCCAAATCACCAACCTCTATCTGCAATGCACTCAATGGGACAGGTGTTTCAAGCCCTGGCAGCTCTCCCCACCACCCTTGTCCTACTGGGGAAATCTACTGAACATTCTTCAGATGTGCAGCCTGAATTCCTGCTCTGTCCTGCTCTGTCTCTGCTAACTCCCCTTTCTGCGGGCCTCTTCCCGTCCCCATTCCCAGGCCATTTCACTGGCTCTTGTGCTGTTAACCCATTCAGGGGACCTGCCACAGGATTCTAGGGCAGCCATTCAATCCTGTCCCTCTTAGAACAGCACTGACACACAGTAGGCACTTAATGGATGTTTACTGACTGAAAGAATGAGTGATGAACAAACACAATGTCCCATATTGAGCTTGGCCTAACCAAAATTTGCCTCTTAAAAACAAAGTTCTCACGGAGAGGCCACAAACCATTCTAATGCCAATCAGCATTACAGGCACACAATGGTGGCCAAGTTCAAGTAGTGACATCTCGAATTTACATGTGAAAAGTGAGCACTTAGCATTAAAGGAGAAAGATTAGAATATTCTACATTAGACAGCCACAAAGATAGCTCAAGGGCTATTATCCCAAGGGACATGCACTCACTGTTAGTAATTGCATAAACCAGAGTTCATGTTTCACACAGAACTTTCTAACACAAATTGGAAACAGGAGACAATTAAACTGGGCAAAGGAAAAGCAAGACTTTGAGATACAAGAACCTACACATGCATTTTACATTAAATGCTTTTTTAAATTTGTTCACAAGAGCAGAGTACAAAAATTATTCTAGAAGTCATAGCTTGTGAATTTGATATGCAAAACAGGAATTTTAAATTAGTAATCTCCATGGCCACTGGATCCTAGGAGAGTCAAAGAGAAAAAGAAAATGAAAGATTAAAAATACACAGTTTCAAACTCTGTGGGCTTGCACCTCACCCCTGCATCTGTGAGATAGCAGTGATCACATTAACTCAAAGTGGCCCTGGCCTTGAACAATCAGGGGTCAAACTGTCCCGAGGATGCAGGCCACAGCTACAGGAAACGCACTCTCGCTGCTCGCTGACCTGACCATGCGCCATGTGCTGATTCAGCGAGACAGCTTCATATGGTTCCCATCCCAAAGCTTAGTGCAAAGGGCTTTTTCGAAAATGTGAAGGATAAATCCCCAAATATGAAATCATACCAATGATGGATGTTTTCAGGGAAACAGTCCAAAGAAAGCTTTTAGTTTTCTTTCTTTCTTTCTTTTTTTGTGTGTTCTATGACCTAATGGTATCAAGAAAATGTTTATCTTTGTTCTAAAATACACAAATTAGTGATGCTTATAGATACCATCCACTTGATTGTGTCTGTTGCTTAGTCTTGTAAGAAGAGTATTTTTCCTTGGGCTCACTCCACATACCTAAATTTGCAAAAGTTTGTGATTATATCAAGCTTAACATTTTGCCAGGCTGGGAAAATTACTTCTCAAAATGGTGAGTTTATCTATCAGCTTCTACTCCAACCTAAATGAAATGTCAGGGTAGGACTCCCGTGCTTACTCCAACGGTCCATTAATAAACACTTTTGACTACAATAACTGAAGTTCCCCCATCTTCAATGGAATGGCACCAGCAAAATCCCTAGAAAATTTGCTCATAACCACAAATCTAAGTAGTATGAGGCTGGGAAATGCATTCACAGGCTGGGAAGCTTATTACACTGGCCAGAACACTAAACTACTTCAGAGCACTAAAAGAAACTTCTTACCTTAGGTAAAGTAAATATTTGGAGAAAACCTCTAATAGCTGGGTGGTGCACTGGTACACGCAGAACTCACCCTTAAGGGACCAAGAGAAATTCTAATTATCTCCTCCTCCTCCTCACACGTTTCCAGTTCAGTCACAGCATTGCTCCATCTCTGCCCTTTCTGGTCTTTGTTCTCAGAGGTTTTCAATCCAGAGTTACTTTTTCATGGTGTTGTGGTTATGCTGGGAAATGTTCTTATTCTTCTGCGATGATGCTGAAGTGTTTAGGGGTAACACATCACGAGGGCTGCAACTTGACTTCCAAATACTTCTGAAAGCCAGGGAGCCCCTCCTGCCAACACACACACCCCCACTCCAGAGACAAAATAACCAATGTGGATAATTGGTGACTGCCAATCGAGGGCCCACAACTGTTCTTCCCAGTATTCTCATCTTCCTTCTAAGTTTGAATGTTTTCAAGAGAAAAAAAGTTTTAAAAGACTTACTTAATGAGCACCAGGTTTACAAATTGTAAAAGCATTTCTTTAGTCTCACAAATCAAAAAGTTGAGGGGCTTTGTGCAAAAAGAAACATTTTATTTCGCTGATTAAATTTGCAGGGCCTGGAAGTGGCTTTGATTGGAGTCTGGGAGGAGGTGAGGAACACATCCATAATGCAGGCACTTTCACTCCAGGAGGCCCCCAGAGAGCTGGCCCTTCAGGGGCTGAGGGCTGCCGGGGGTCTACCTCCCAAGGAGACCCTGGTTCTTCTGCTCTCCCCCTAGCTGTCCAGCTACTGGTCCCTTGTGGAACCCTGGCAGGCCAGTAAGGCATGGTGGACCGAATCCACCAAATAAACAACTGTGTATCAGACCTACAAAAATACAAGTGCTACAAACATTCTTCGATGCTTTCAAAATTTCCGCCGAGACAAACATACTTTTTCAAGTGTCTCAATGCAAATCTTAAGTAAAACCACTTGCTGTTCCAGTCAGCACAGATTCGATAAGAGAAATGCAAGGCTGTAACTAAAGGCATGCTCTCCTGATGGTGCGTGAGCTCTCTTCCTTCAGTTATCTTCAGTTATCCCGGCACCTGAGACAAGACAGCCTTTGAAATAGCTCCTTACAGGGTGCCCGTGGTGGCCAGGTCCACTTCGTCTTTCTGAAGCAGGCTTGCTACCCGACAGAGAGGCAGCATGGTTGGTGGTAGGTAATTTCTCCTCCTCTCCACTATTTTTTTCTACAATGACTTCCCATTTGCCCTAACAAGATGTCTAAACAGCACTGAAGCAATGCTCAAAAGAGGGTACTACCCGCCCAAGTCCCAGGGCCAGAGAGAAGTCTCGTATCAGTTTCCAAAGACAGAGAACTTTCGCTCTCTGCATATTTTTAGGTCAGGGAACAATCTGATATAAACATAACTTTCTTTACTTTCTTTAGTGTATTTGTGCCAATACGATGCTACATTCTGAGCTCGCCCATCAGGACCTGAGCTGTAGCCTGTATCCACTCCGAATATGGCTGTCTGTTAATGAGCCTGCTGGGTCTATGCTAATAAACCACGCTCTACACCCAGGTGAAATCTTTACTACCTAAAGCAGCTGAGATAGCCTGTAATCAACTGGATGGCATTTTCCCAGTGAGAAGTACTAATTGCAACGTAAGGCATCTTTCTATCTAGACTGAGTGTTGACATATGTGGCAGGCATGGGCTAACAACCTTGATGTGCAATTACCTGATTTTCTTCCCACTATGACACTGGGAAACAGGTGATGCTACAGATGTGGGCTGGAGGAGGACAAAGAAGCTTGGAGAAGGGTGAAATGAATGTTTTTCAAGCAGTGCCTCGTCTATACATGATCCATCTTAACCATCTCTAAACCCTCTGCTGTAAGTGTTAGCAATTCCACTTTACCGAAAACGGGGAGGTGCACAACTGGCCCCAGGTTGCAGAGCTGGGAAATGAGCCCATATGGTCTGACGCCAAGTACAACATGGGCACGAGTCTCCCCTATGGTCCCCCACATTCTAATCAGCTCCAAACCAGGTGCTGGGGTGGCGGCAGTCCCCACAGAGGAAAGAGCCGTGAACATGCTTTCCCGCCACTGCACCAGCAAGGCTGGAGCAGACGGAGGGCACTGACAGTGACAAGCTCCTGATTAAATCCAGAGGATGCTATAGGGAGGCTTTGGGTTCAGGTTTTACCTGGATCTTGAAGCTAATGAAAACCAATCCTAAGTCTTGCCCCAAGCCTGACCCAGCTTTCTAAAGACCCAGTAAAAGACAAACACGGAGAGAGAAAAGCTCTAGAAGACTCTAGGGGCTCACTGGAAGGACCTACTCTGCCTCCTTTCTTCCTGTCCCTCATACTTCTAGGGTATGATTAACTTGGGGTCTAAATTTACATGTGAAATTATTCGTAAGAGCCAACAGATGGAAACCCAAATACACAGCAACTGCTAAAAGGGATTAACAAACTATGATACACTTGTGGCATAAACTGGAAGACGATCTAGCCATGAAAAGGGCTGAAGTACTGATGCATGCTACCACATGGACGAACCTCAAAAACATGCTACATGGGGCCATTGCTGTGGCGTAGTGGGTAAAGCCACCACCTGCAGTGCCAACATCCCACATGGGCACCAGTTCGAGTCCCAGCTGCTCCACTTTTGATCCAGCTCTCTGCTGTGGCCTGGGAAAGCAGTAGAAGATGGCCCAAGTCCTTGGGCCCCTGCATCCATGTGGGCAACCCAGAAGAAGCTCCTGGCTCCTGGCTTCGGATAAGCCTAGCTCTGGTCATTGCAGCCAAGTGGGAAGTGACCCAGGGGATGGAAGACCTCTCTCTCTCTCTCTGTCTCTCTCTCTCTCTGCCTCTCCTTCTCTGTGTAACTCTTTCAAATAAATAAATAAATCCTTAAAAAAAAAAAGCTACATGAAAGAAGCCAGACACAAAAAGTCACATATCTTGCAGTTGCTTATACAAAATAACCAGAAAAAGTTAAACCACAGAAGCAGAAAGCAGATTAGCAGTTTCCAGTGGATGGGAGAGAAGCGGACTAGGGAGTGACTGCTTATTGGGTACGGCGTTTCCTTTAGGGAGAAGAAAATGTTTTGGAACTAGACACAGATGGGGTGCACTCAACGCCCCTGAGCTACATGCTTTCAGAGGGTTAATTTTCCAGTATGCGAATTTACCTCCATAAAAGCGTTGCACACGTGCACTCTGCCTGGGCAGTCCTGAATGGTGATACACACCATGCCAAACCATAAAGATGCCCCACCCTGGGTCTTTTGACATTACACACAAATAGAAAGAGACGGATTTCCTGTAAGTAAGCTGATCTTGAAGAAAAAAAAAGTAAGAAAATGAGAACTAAGCCATCTCAAAAAAAAAAAAAAAAAAAACCCTCAAACCCTCAAAACTGTGACTTTGTCCTCTTTCCGTCTCCTCCATCCCACATCCCCAAATGTTGTAAGCCCCAAGCTCTGAGGACACCACACAGCAGGACCGGTACTGCAAAGACCTCCAAAAATGAAATTTGTCATGGTTTGTTTCCCCCAAATTAAACAGAAAGATCTGACAGGCCCTTAAACAAAAGAGGCATAAACTCACTGACAATTAGGGAAATCCAAATTAAACGAGTAGGGATCACTTTCCTCACCAGAGCGGGAAAATTGCAAAAAGACTGCTAACGCCCAGCAGTGGCCAGGCAATAGCTACTGTCCCGCCTGCTGCTGGCTCTCTCCACCAATGGCCCCTGGCAACACCTAGGACACTGTGACTCAGCTGTGAGAAGCCTTTCCTTCCAGCAGCAAAGCTGGTCACTAAGAGCATGCGTGTAAGAACTGCAACCGCAGTGTTGTCAGTGATGGTCAAAATCCAGGACAGTCCTGAATGCCTGGTAACCAGAGACAGTTGAATAAGCCATGGGACTGTGAGCACACTGGATGGTATGCACCTGTTAATAAGCACGCATTCAATCTGCCGTAAGGACAACTATTGTGAGAAAAATCATATTACATATGTTCAAGGGGTTCTCAAAAATTTCATAGAAAATGTGTATTACAGGATGCTGGCATTGTGGCACAGCAGGTTAAGGTGCCACCTACAACACCAGCATTCCATGAGTGCAAGTTCTAGTCCCAGCTGCTCCACTTCTGATCCAGCTCCCTGCTAAAGTGCCTGGGAAAGCAGCGGAGGGATGGCCCATGAACTTCGGGCCCTTGCACCCCCATGGGAGACCCCGATGGGAGTTCTAGGCTCCTGGCTTCCGCCTGGCCCAGCCCGTTTAGTGAGTGAACCAGCAGGTAGACAATCTCTCTCTGTGTGTTTCTCCTTCTCTCTCTGTAACTTCACCTTTCAAATACATAAATCGGAGGAAGGAGTGAAGAAAGGAAAGAAAGAAGGGAAGGAGGGAGGGAGGAAAGGAAGGGAGGGAAGAGAAGACAGAAGGAAGGGGAAAGAACTGTGTTTAAGAAAAAAGCTGTGCATGGATTTCAAAATGCTTTTTCATCAAAATAATTGTTTTTAAATTCCACTTTTCCAAGAACTTTGTGCAGTCCACTCATACCTTGTGCATACACTGGTATACTGCCTAGACAGAATGGAAAGGAACAACCAGAGAGCAAGGGAGAAAGATCCCTTTCCACCCAGCATCCTGCTGGTGCATCTGCAAAGGAGCAGACGGTCCAAGTGCTCGGGCCCCTGCCACCACAAGGGAGACTTAGATGGAATTCCAGGCTCCTGAGTTCAGACTGGCCCAGCCCTGGCTATTGTAAGCATCTGGGGAGTGAACCAGCAGACAGAATATCCATCAATTGGTCAATTGATCTATCTCTGTCTCTCTCTCTCTCCTCCTCCCTCTGTCATTCTGCCTTTCAAATAAACGCTTTAAAAAAATTTTATCAGATGCTATCCTGTAATTTTTCTAAAAGGTTAAACAATTTTTTTCCTGTGCTTGACTTTTATACATCCAAGAAAGATGAAGGCAAGAGTTCCCCAAAAACCTGCTCTGTTGGTATGTCCTGAAGTTAGTACAGCCTCAACCCCAGCCTCCTAAACCACGTGTGTTCCATACAGACGATGTACCCCACAGTGCATCTGCACTCCAGCCCGAGTCCCAGAACAACCACAGAACCTGGGAGCTGACATTTAAAGGATTTCTTTTATAAAAAGATTCAATCTCATTAGACATGATTGGTTGGTTGGGTATTCTTTAACTTTTAAAAAAAATTATATTTGAAAAGCAGAGAAAAGACAGTTCTCCCAGCCACTAGTTTACTCCCCCAAATGCCTGCAATAGCCAGCACAGGGCCAGGCCAAAGTCTGGAACTGGAAACTCAATCCAGGTCTCTCGCATGGTTGGTAGGAACCTAATTACTTGAGCCCCCACCTGCTGCCTCCTCGGGTCTGCATTAGCAGGAAACTGGAGTCAGGAGTGGGAGCTGCAGATTGAACCTAGGCCCTTTCATGTGGGACAGGAGTCTCAACTGCTTAACTGCTAGGCTAAACATCCAGTCAGTCACTTAAGAGATTTTTATAGCCGTTTGCTAGAGTAAGTCAATGTCTTTTTTTTTTTTTTCAAATTTTTTAAAGATTTTATTTATTTGAGAGGTAGAGTTACAGACAGAGAGGGAGAGACAGTGAGGGAGGTCTTCCATCTGATGGTTCACTCCCCAAATGGCTGTAATGGCTGGAGCTGGGCCAATCCAAAGCCAGGAGCCTTTTCCGGGTCTCCTACATGGGTGCAGGGGCCCAAGCACTTGGGCCATCCTCCACTGCTTTCGCAGGCCATCAGCATAGAGATGGATCAGAAGAGGAGCAGCCGGGACATGAACCAGTACCCATATGGGATGCTGGTGTTGCAGGCAGAGGCTTAGCCTTCTATGCCACAGTGCTGGCCCGATGTCTTTTCAATATTAAAAATTAAAAATTCGAATCAGGCTTATGCCTTTTGAATTTCATTTTTTCTGATCCATCTGCAACATACTGGAAACTTAAAACTGGTCCTTCACCTCAGACAGCTAGAGAAGCACCAGCCTCACGACAAGGGTCAGGTTTACGCTGATAACAGCATAGGAACAGACACTACCTGGGAACTCGAGCAGTGAAAGATCAAATTCTATTAAGTATATCTGGACTATGTTACTGTATTCCATTCACATGCTTATAAAAAGATACTAAATAGATTAGAAGAAAACTCTGGTGATCAGAACAGATTAGTGACCCTTGTAGGGGGATAATGAGCTGGCCCTCTCCTTAGGAACTCCAGATGTACTGATGAGAAGATGGAGAGAAGCGGAGAATAAATGGGACTCCAAACACCTTCAAGACCAGCTACCAACAGTTCACTCATCAAAGACACTTGTCCTTTAGCCAAAACTTTTTACAAGACACAAACTTATCCTGCCTTGCACTTTTTCTCCCCTCTCCTACTTGAGAGCAACTGCTACTGAGGACAGAAGAAAGGCAGCAAAGAAGAGAGGCCCAGGACTGGAAGAGGTAGTGGCAGTGTCTGTCTGTCTGTCTGTCTCTCTCCTGGCATGACTCCATTCTTCCAAATCTTCTGAATTTTCGAGATGGAGACATGTTTTCTCAAAGCAGCAGGTTCCAAGTTGTGGTCATCAAGAAACAACAGACTGGAAGAATGAAGAACCAAATAAGCTTGTGACCCAAGGCTAAAAGAAAACTTAAAAAAGCAACCGAACATGATCACTTGGAAATACAATGTGTTTCTTTCTCCTCTCAACTTTTTAAGCTAATGCTAAAGTGAAATGCATTTCCAAATCTGGCAGCTTAAATAAAAACAACTGTGCCTGCCACTTGGGGAAGTGGGGGGGGGGGGGGTGAGAGGCATGAAATGCTTCACAATTCACAGCTGTGACGCTGACATAAGGAAATCCTGGATTCCACCCAAAAGGTGACCAGGCATCACAAGATCTGTAGCATATTTTGGTAGTTGAGGATTTTTGAGAAGTTAGAGAAAATGTAGGCTGTGTTCACCCCAGGTGGACTTTACATGACCAGCAGGAACCCTCTGGCTGACAGCACCATAATATTACTGCTTCCATTCTTTTCAACAGCCCTCATGGCGGGTTAGAAACATGAGCCAAGGGCCCTGCAGGGTGGGACGCACGGTGGCAGCTGGGTGATCTCAGAAAACGCGGTTCCAAGGTGATGCTCTTTGGTCTCACCTGCTCTCCTTCCAGAACTCATCCACTTGACCTCCAAATGATGTCTTCAGTAGGTGGTAACCCATGAGACACCTCCCCAGCCAGACACTCAGGGCCATGTGAGTCAGTGTGCTGCCCCCTTACAAAGGGAGTTAGCAAAGGGCTGTAACAAAGCGCAGTGCCAGGCAACCAAGTGGCGGGCACCACGCTCCTTCTCTGGCGTGGAACTGCCTGCACATTTCGTGCGTCAAGAAAGATTCAGCGGCTCTGCAAGGTGATGCTGCCATCCCATTACAAGCGCCAGTTTGAGTGCCCGCTGCTTCGCTTCTGATCCAGCTCTCTGCTCTAATGAGCCTGAAAAAGCAGAGGGAGATGGTCCAACTGCTTGGGCCCCAGCCACCCACCGGGGAGACCCTGATGGAGTTCCACGTGCCCGGCTTTGGCCTGGCCCAGCCTTGGCCATTGTGCCCGTTTGATGAGTGAACCAGTGGATGGAAGAAATAACTTTGCATTTCAAATAAATAAATCCTGAAGAGAAGGAGGAGGAGGAGAGGTGCAGATATTTGCCACTGAGGGAGAACTCGGCCACACCTGTGCATGTGCCCATCCCCTCCACGTTCTGCCAAGCTCTTTGCGGGGGACGAATGACCTTCCCCTTTGTCAGCTCCTACGCCCCCTTTCCACTGTGTCCTCCCTGGCCTCTCTCTTTGCAGTGACTGATGCTGTTCAGCAACTTCTAATTCTTCCCCCCTTTAATTCTCCCTCCTCTTCTTAGCTGCTTCTTCCATTTCCTGCCAGGGGGCCTGCGTCTCTTTCTGCTTTCTCTTCTTGATCAAAGACGCTTCCTAAGGCCCTGGGTGGGTCAGTCTATCTATCAACCTACCTAGATAGAGCTATTTCATCATCATCTCTTCCCAGGACATCAATTCTCCCCTTGCAACAGCCCCCAAATCGTCCCCATGCCCTCCTTGGACTCCTCTCCCTTACTGTCCACTCTCCAGTGAACCATTTCCCTTGCACGTGTGCCTGAACCACATATTTAACCCATTCAACAGCCTTTATTTTTTGCTACAGTGCTTCTGCCCTGAACAAAAGAGCTCTCCATGACCTCACTCATTCCTGCAACTCCTGGCTGCAAACCCTGGGAGTCCCTTTTGCTTACTTTCCCTTCCTCATCTTCAATTCTGATCCTTCATCATCTAAGTCTTTATATGTCTCCTCCCTGCCCTCCAGC
Source organism: Oryctolagus cuniculus (assembly GCF_051225735.1). NCBI lineage: Eukaryota > Metazoa > Chordata > Mammalia > Lagomorpha > Leporidae > Oryctolagus > Oryctolagus cuniculus. The sequence continues at coordinate 82,084,260 of NC_142871.1, read as the reverse complement.
ACCGACCAGAACCTCCTGTTCTCTCCTAATGCTTCCTCTTTGCAAACTGGCCCACAGGCAGCTGTCACTGTGATCTGTCTACTGCCACCTCTGCCATTTGGACCTTCCTATCACGGTCCCAGCAAGTCAAGAACCCTCACCACCACCCTCTGAGGCAACCTGCACGACCCAAGAGTGAGGGATAAGACAGATCTCTAGCTATGGAGCCTGCTGCTCCTGCCTCAGTCTCTGCATCCTTACAATGGGTTTGATAACAGTATCTCCCTCTGTGTATCTCCTGCTGTGAGGGTAAGGGCAGTTAAAAGACATCATAGTAGCCAGCACAGAAGGCACTATACCAACTGTCTCATTGCAGTGGTGCCCTGCTAGACCAAGCCACACACTGTCTCCTGAACCTGTGTGCAGTTCTGCGTTCTTGCACCTGCTCTTACCCAACTTACACGGACACGCTCTCCTCTTGGCCACAAGGAGTGCAAAGTCCACTCCTTGTCAAAGATCAGGTCTAATTCCCTCCCAAGCTGGGGCTCATTTCTCACTACTCCTTCTCTCTTGCCTCTGAATTTCTATAATGCTTACTACAGGCCTCCAAATCTTTTAAAAATTATTGTATGTACGTATTTGTTTATTTGAGAGGCAGAGAGAGAGAGAGAGAGCTCTCATCTGCTGGTTCACTCCCCAAATGCCCTCAATGGCCAGGATGAGGCCAGGAGCTAAGAACTCTATCCAGGTATCCCATAGGGGTGGCAGAGACCCAACTACTTGAGTCATCACCAGTGCCTTCCAGGAGCACACTTCCAGAAGCTGGAATCAAGAGCAGAGCCAAGACTCAGACCCAGGACCTCAGATGTAGGATGCAGGCAGCTCAATCCCAAGGCCAGACACCAGTCCTCAACTTGTTCTTTAATTACTAAGTATAGGGGGTTTGGTGTTGTGACACAGAAAGTTAAGCCACTTCCTGGGACACCTGCACCCTGTACTGGAGCACTGATTTTGAGTCCCACTACCTGATCCAATTCCCTGCTAATGTGCCTGGGACGCAGTGGATGAGGCCTAAGTTCTTGGGTTCCAGATGAAGTTCCTGGCTCCTGGCTTCAGTCTGGCCCATCTCCAGCTATTGCAGCCATTTGGGGAATGAACCAGCAAATGGATCTCTCTCTTTCTTTCTCTTCCCCATCTCTGTCACTTTGCTTTTCAAATACATACATAAATCTTTCAAATAAATAAATAAACGGCTTCATGTAGAAGGCAGCCACACTCTGAACATTGGTGTTCAAGCTTTTTCCCAGGGCGGCCCCCACATCTCAGAAACCCAGCTTCTTTCTCTGAAAGAGTTAATGATATCATCTCACTTACAAGGCTTCCTCAGGGTCCGCGTTGTGGCCTAGCGGGTAAAAGCTGCCACTTGTGACGCCAGCATTGGTTTGTGTCCTGGCTGTTCCACATCCGATCCAGCTCCTTGCTAAAGGCCTGGGAAAAGCAGCAGCAGACAGCCCAAGTGCTTGGGCCCTGCATCCATGTGGGAGACCCGGATGAAGCTTCTGGCTCCTGGCTGCGGTCTGGCCCAGCCCTGGACATTACAGCCATTTGGGGAGTGAACCAGCAGATGGAAGATCTCTTTCTCTCTCAACTCTGACTTTCAAATAAATAAATATTTTTTTTTTTTAAGGTTTCTTCAAAGATTGAGTTAAGAACATAGAACATCATCATCGGGCAAAAATGTCACTCCCCGCCAGTGATACCGTAAACCTCTAAGAGCAGCTCACCTTTCCCCCAGCTCCAAGGACAGAACCAGGCAGAAATGTGAAAGACTTGGAGGTGAAGACCAAATAAATGAATCCCTTTCCAGGTCTAATGGTCCTATGACACCATTCTGAAATGGGCTTTTCCATATCTCTTCTAAATAACTGGCAGTGCTTCCATCATCAAATGCATTTTAACATGCTCCACCTGCCAAGAACATAAACTTATTTTATTCTTGCTCTAATGAGAGAATATATTATCCACCTAACCTTTACTTAACTTTGATCATTTTTTTTCTTTTTTTTGATCATTTTTTTTAAGATTTGCTTTTATAAAATCCAGAAAGTCCACGCAGAAAAAAAAAAAAAGAAGAAGAAAGGAAGGAAAGAAAGAAATGGCAACACAAAATAACCTGAAGGATGTTTCATACCTAAAAAGGGAATTTTTAACCACAACCTTAGTCATAAGCCTTCAACAGGCGTAATAGGAAGCAGCAAAGATACAGAGTCAAGGAGAGAATCGGGCTGCAGGACGACTCAGGTTGGAGGGGGAGGGGGTGACGGGACTCACAAGACAAGCTGGCGGAAGTGGGGGGCTGTACCTTTGTCATGGCCGCCCCCACCTGACCACCTGTAGCAGCCTCAGAGGAAGCAGACACCCCCACACACACTTTCCAGTCGCATCTCAGCAGCCGCAAAGTGCGCACACACAGTCAGCCGACGTACACAACTGTATCACAAGCATCGGTGTGAAAGGGGAAAGATCTTCCACTCGTGATGGGGAACCTGTGTTATTCAGATCCTGCACTAAGCTCTGCCAAGGGGAGACCCCTCTAAACTCACACCTACACACCCCTGCTTCGCCAGCCTCCCACGTCGCCAATGCTGGTATCAAATAAGAGCTAGCAGCAAACACGCTGCGGAGCCCCTCGGGGTCCGTTCTTCTGCCTCCACAAATGGAAATATGCCAACGGCTCCAAAAGCAGAGGGGACCATTCTCTGCTTTCAAATCCAAGTGGACAAAGGAGAGACCCATGGCCCTCTGAACCGACATTGTCCTACAAATGAAAAGGCTGGCTCTTTTTTTATTGAATAAATGTAGCTCACATGCTTGGAACAGTGTCCTTTGAGGGGGAATGCTTCAGACACATACAGAAGTCCAGGGGAGAGAAAACAGGAAAAAAAAAAAAAAAAAAAAGAAAAGAAAAGAAGAACAAATGTTTACAAGTCATTTTTAAACCCTTGCTTTGTTCCACTTGAGTAATTTTTATCACCATTTTAAGAAGCTCAATTAAAATGCACCTGCAGTGTACATTGGGAGAGAACACACCTGCTTTTCAAATATAACTTGAAAATAATGTGGTTTCCCCCACTCCCTGTCTTGGGACGCTCTCACTTTATATTCTCCTCTTACTTTAATTTAATTTATATTTAATTACTTTATATTTAATTTTAAATGAGAAGAAAAATTGAGTAAGCTCAAAATTTGGCCACACGTTGTATGTGTACACAACATTTAGTCCGTAAGAGCCCATCCTAAAGGAACCTCCTGGTTTCTTGCAGAATCATGATTTACCACTAATAATATTCTTTGTCCACTGAGACCAAAGAAACTACCGGAGCGTGTATCCTCACATTCCCACTTCCCATGTAACCCGCCTAGGGCCATCCTGAGTCAGGACACACAGGAAGCAGAGGCCTCCTTCCTCCGCCCAGCCCAGCTGAGTTCCACAGTGCTTGTTAAGACTAAGGACGAGTGTAAAATGTACTCCTCCAAAGGGTCACCACTAGTGTGAAGATGCTCCAGAGAGGCTCTGGCAAACCCTGTGTGCCGGCTTCATTTTGGACGCCTCTGGCAAGAAACAGCTGTCTTTGGCGTGTCTTCCAAAAGCAGGCTATGGCATCTGCAATTGCCTTCTTTACAAGAATGCAAATCCGATCGCCTGCAGACTACCCGAAGCAAGTGAGCGAACAAGCGAGGGAGGAAACACCAGTAAAATTTTGCGAACTGGAGCTTTCATCACAGATTTGGAAATGTCATTTCCTGCCATCGCCGCTCCCTAGTACGCACAGCCCTCCACTCCTCACCCCTTACTCACAGCCCAGCATAATGACTGTACAGGCAGCAACCTCAACTCACTCCTCACTAGCACCTGCTAGAACTCCTCCAGGAGAAAACAGTATAACCATGAGGGAAACCTGATACAGTATTTAAGAGATCCACAGCTTGAGTTTTTCTTTCTTTTCTTCCAAAGATTACCACAAAGTCAAATTCCAGCCTCATTAACAAGACAATTTAATGCTTTTGTAATTCCACTCCTACGTTTATGCCCAGCACAAATGAATATGTTGTGTTCACCCAAAGGTACCTTCTAGAAGGTTCCAAAAAGTGCTATTCATGATGGCGCCAAACTGAAAGCTACAAAGATGAATAAACAATAGTACAGTCACACAGTGGGATACTGTGTACAATGGAGAACAAAGATCAACCATCACACAACAATCTGAATAAATTTCACAACCATATCAATTGAAAGAAGGCATGCAAAATAGTATATGCTAAATACCCATGTATATAAAGTTCAAAAACAGAAACAGTTATTCTTTTAAAAGTCAGAGAAGCAGTTATCATGGGTGGGGTGGTTCCTGCAAGGGAGCATGAAGAATTTCTGGAATACTAATAGTGTTCTGTGCCTTGATTTGTGAAAACTCCATCAGTATGATGAATGTATGTGATATGCATTCTTTTATCTATGTATTCTCCTTCAAATAAAAAGGTAAATACAATTAGCTTCTCTCGGAAAAACAGACTTACAGGTGTGAAAATTAGAGTGGCTCAGATACTAAGCTTAAGAACTGGGTTCAAATTCCAGGTTTTACCATTAATTACTCAACTTTAACTTCTCTGGCTTCCACTTATTCAAAATGCAGCCAGTAGCAAAGACTGAATGACCAAATGCGGATTTGCAAATGATGACCACTAGTGCCTGAAACAGTAACACTGTACTTTTCCAAGAATTTAAAGTTTTAGGGTTGGATACAAACATAAGTATACATGTAACTGGTAATACAGTGCTACCAATTTGGTATTTGAAGGCTTCCTAATGATCAAAGGCATACAGCATTTGTTCCACCCAACTTAAAGCACCCCTCCTTGAATCAACAATTTGAAACACTGGGAAAGTTTTATTAACAGAAACTTGGGAAAAGCATCATGACACACAAGATGATGTCCAAGATTAAAGCTGCATCCCAGGGCTGGTGTTGCGGTGCAACGAGCACTGGTCCGAGTCCCAAGACCTCCATTTCCCATCCAGCTCTGTGCTAACGCACCTGGGAAAGCAGCAGAAAACGGGCCAAGTGTTCAGGCCCCTGCCACCCAACGCGGGAGATCAAGATGGAGTTTGAGGCTCCTGGCTTCACCCTGGCACAGCCCTGGAGAGTAAACCAGCAGATGGAAGATCTCTCTCTTTCCCTCTATCTCCCTCTCCGACTCTGCCTTTCAAACAAATAAAGAAATCTCAAAATAAATAAATAAAGAATAAAGAAAGCTGAGTACTAAGTGCACCAGATGGATGCTTCTCACCCCAACAATCTTCAATGCTCTGGCTCAGTATTTACTTCTCTTTCTCACTCACCTTGCATTATTGTTCCCCCCTCCCCTGCTTCTCACCCATTGAAATCCTATTCCCAATTCAGTCCCTGGTCAAGGCAAGCCCCTATGGTGGGGACAGCCTTCCAAGCTATGAGGCCTTTTCCTTCCTCTGAAGCAATTCTCATTTAGTGCAAGAGTCTTGGATCGCTGAGCCGTCAAGTCGTGATTTAACCAGTTACATGTTCGCCGCTTACCTCCCCCAGGGAACTGTATGTGTCTTCCCAAACGGCAAAGCCCTGTGTGTGATATTTATTTTAATCCCCTCAATACCTTATATGTTGTAACTACTAAGTGCTTGCCACCCAGGGCTCTTGCTGGGGGTTCAGGAAAGCACGCCATGTCTAAACGCACGGCTAAGGTGCAGGCTGGGGCTTCTTTCCTGAGTGAAGTGCATTTGGCCAGTGGCATGTCACAACTAGAATTCTCTGTCAAGTACTGACCTTCTTTTCTCTGTGGGCTCTGCAGTGTAGACCAGCACCGTGATATGGAAATGTAAGGGGAGGCACATACATGCATGCATAAATTTCCAGGAGCCACATTCAAAAGGGAAAAAGAAACAAGTAGAACTAACCTTAGTATTTCTTAAGCTATATATGCAAAATACTGTCATTTGAACCTGTCATCAATACAATAAGAATCATGAAGAAAATGTTTTGTATCTTTTTTGTGTATAAAATCTTGGAAATCTGACGTGTATTTCACAGGACATCTCTGCTTGGATTAGCCGTACTTCAAGTGCTCAAAAGCCACACGTGGTTGGTAGGTGGCCACCACGGCGGACAGGGAGATGAGAGCCCACGCTGGACTACGTGTTTTCCATCCACTCTGAAAAAAATTTAAGATCTAACAATCCCATAGGGATTTGTGGTGCTCTTCCTGTATCTTGCTCTTGGAAGCTGAAGAATATATTTCAAGCAAAAGCATTTCTTACAGTTGTTGCCTTCAACATCAGTCTCATAGTATCTGCCAACCTACTATTTAAAATGGTGATTTAACAATCTAAAAATGGTGATTATGTAATCTAAACTTAATAATCTAAAATGTGGTAGGCTGCTATGATTTCTAAAATTAAATTTATAAATTACGTAAAGTGCATAAATTTGTAAAATTCTTTTCTTAGGACAAAACTCAACCATATAATCACTGGGACTGTGTTATTCTGCTTATGTCCTAATCAGAGCGACTAGCCTGGGGCTCTGCCCCAGGAAGTGCTGTCATAAATCCACAGTGAAGGGAATGGGCAAGCAAGAATCTGGTATAAAAGGCCCAGCCTCCCAACTGCTAGCCAGTTAAAACATGGTGGCAAGAGGTGGCATTTGTTCACAATCATTCATGGATCAAGAAATGATAAACCTGAAGAATTGCGTTCAGGCAGAATTGAAGTTTCTTGAAAATCAGTCCCATAACGGGGGAAAGTCACTGGCAAACTAAAATTAAACCTCGTTATCATGTACAAGTTATTAAAATGTCTACAGTACTTTAGCATTATATAAAGTCCTCCGCTGCATCTTATCTAGACAACAAACATACACCAACTATCACCCAAGCCAACTGGCACAGTAGTTTCTTTGTCCTATGTGCCACAAGAAAACAGATCTGGAAATATGTGCTCAAACCAAGTAACTCATGGGGACACAGCCTTAAAGAATATCTTCCATTCATGAGAAATTTTCTCCATTCATTTTTACCAAGCAGTGAAGCATATTTTACATCTGATTTTAAGTCATTTAAGAAGTTTTTATTTTGGAATTTTATGACGATCATGTTAAGGATTAGTTTCTACTGTGGACATCACAAGAAAAAATGACTAATTACATGAAGAGAGAAGATTAAATGAATCATGGATTCCAGTAGAATCTCCTCAGTTGCTGAAATTATAATTAGTAAAATATTTAAGGGGGAAAAAAAAGAGATTGGCTTAAGTTAGTCACAGTCTTTTGAGGGGGAAAGATAAGACTTTTTTACTGGCCTAATCTCAGATCTAGAATCTGAAAGTGCAGAATTATCACAAAGTTTTCCAGAAGGTCAAAATATGGAATAAGTACAAGAAAAAAATGTGCTAAATGTGGAGACATTGTCTTATGAGATGTTATTATTATTTAGGTCTCTTGAGTATTTTATTTTATTATTATTATTATTATTTTTTTTTTTTGACAGGCAGAGTGGATAGTGAGAGAGAGTGACAGAGAGAAAGCTCTTCCTTTTGCCGTTGGTTCACCCTCCAATGGCCGCCATGGCTGGCGCGCTGCGGCCGGCGCACAGCGCTGATCCGAAGGCAGGAGCCAAGTGCTTCTCCTGGTCTCCCATGGGGTGCAGGGCCCAAGCACTTGGGCCATCCTCCACTGCACTCACTGGCCACAGCAGAGAGCTGGCCTGGAAGAGGGGCAACCGGGACAGAATCCGGCGCCCCGACCGGGACTAGAGCCCGGTGTGCCAGTGCCGCTAGGTGGAGGATTAGCCTACTGAGCCGCAGCGCCGGCCTTGAGTATTCTTAACAGGTATTCAGAACCATAATGTACTTTGGAATGGTTCATGAATACAGCACAAAAAAGCTGAAGATGTTAGCAGAGAACTGTGAAGCAAGAATCTAGAGGCTGGTGTATGGTGCAGCAGTTAAACTGGCCTTCTGGCCGCCCCATCCGGTGTCAGGAGTGCCTGGAAGGAACCCTGGCTCCTCTTCCAATCCAGGCTCCCATGCACGTGCACTCCGGGAGGCGGCAGGTAACAGCCCAGGTATTTGAGTCCTTCCACCCACATGGAAACCTGGGTTGACTTCCGGGCTGCTGGCTTTGACCTGAACCGGTCCTGGCTATTTCAGGAATTTGGGGAATGAACCAGAAAATGGAAGATCTCTCTCAATCTCTCTCTCCCTCTGTGAACCAGCACTGTGGCACAGTAGGTTAAGCTGCCATCTGAAGCACCGGCACCCCATATGGGCAATGGTTTGATTCCTGGGGGCTCCACTTCTGATCCAGTTCTCTGCTATGGCCTGGGAAGGCAGAGGAAGAAGGCCCAAGTACTTGGGCCCCAGCCACCCATGTGAGAGACCTGGAAAAAGCTCCTGGCTCCTGGCTCTGGATCAGCACAGCTCCAGGCCGTTGTGGCAATTTGGGAAGTGAACCAGTGGATGGAAGATCTCTCTCTCTCTCTCTATCTCTCTCTGTCTCTCTGTAACTCTGGACTTTTGAATAAATAAATAAATCTTTCAAATAAATTTTAAATAATCTAGTACACTACCTTAAGAAGAAAAATTAAAAAAAAAAAAGACTGCTGGATTTTTATTCTAATAGTAGCCCAAATACATAAAAACCTAACTTTTACTTTTGGGTGAAAATGCACAAATCTATTTGAAATTAATCCAGCAACAAATTCTTATTTGGCTTCAGGTACACAACAGCATACCCAGGTGTTTTAAATTAATAATGATATTTCTACATGAACTGGTGATTTTCAGTTGTTTATGTATTCTACTAAAAATCATTAAATCTTAAAAATCATGAGGGAGCCTAAAGACGTTTATCCCAATGTGTCTGCAACATATGTGTGTGTATGTGTGTGTGTGTGTGCATGTGTGTGTGTCCATCCTCAGGGAGATCCTGACCGACAGCAGGCTCTGACTCAGGAGGTGTGGGGTGGGCCTGAGGCTGCATTGCTAACAAGCTCCAGGTGCCACCAAGCTGCTGGCTGGGGACAGGCACTGGTGAGCCAAGCTCCAGCCACGCTCCAGCCAAGCCTGTGGGAGGCCCCACAGCCTCTGCTTGAGCCTCTCCAGTGAGCAGGGGCTGAGGGCTGCCTCCGTGGGTAGACATGACAGGGATATGACCTGCAGGACCACAAAAACGTTACATCCTCTCCTGACAGCTGCTCTCCATGGACCATCCCTGCTTCCTTCGGCTACTCTAAGAACTAGCAGCTTCCAGACTTCTCAACATCTTGATCACAGATGTGGCCAACATCTGCCTTTTAACAAATCCCTGGGGACCAGGCATCGTATTCCACACCCGGGGCAAGCAGACATGAGAAGGGGTGGGTGAGACCGCTAAGTCCCCTGAGCCTAACACAGCCCCAAGGAGCTGTCACCTTCTGTGAGGGCCTCACTGCACTGCAGGTGCACAGTGCTGTGGAAGAACAGGCACCAAGCAGGTGCTCCACATTCTGCACACAGACAACTCCATTTTCTTTAAACTCAAATGTAGGAATTTACAGTTATACCTGTTTAATGTCATCTTGTTGCTTTGGGTGTGGCATTCTCCAAGGTAATGTCAAATTTTTAAAATAAACGACCAAATCAGGAATATTTTCAGAAAATGACTCATACAGATCCTCATAAAAATTTACAGATCAAGGGCCAGAGCTTGGCGTAGTGGGGAAAGCCACTGCCTGCAGGGCCAGCATCCTATATGGGTACTGATTTGAGTCCCAGCTGCTCCACTTCCGATCCAGCTCTCTGCTATGCCCTGGGAAATCAGTAGAAGATGGTCCAAGTCCTTGGGCCCCTGCACCCACGTGGGAGACCCAGAGGAAGGTGCTGGCTCCTGGCTCCGGATTGGCCCAGCTCTGGCTGTTGCAGCCATTTGGGGAGTGAACAATGGATGAAAGATCTCTCTCTTCTCTCTGTCTGCCTCTCTGTAACTCTGCCTTTCAAATAAAAAATAAATATTTTAAAAATTTATAGATCATAAATGTATCTAGCAGATCACATACCCAAATATACACAAACACACTTAGCAATAATAATTATAAAAAAGAACATCCTTGGGACCACTCGCCAGGCTGAGAGATAAAACACTGGCAGGAACTCAGAAGGCCCCAGTGAGCCACCTGCCCAGCACATTCCACCCACCAGCTCTGCGGGTAACCATTAGACTCGTTCTATGACCATTACTCCTAGAATTTCCTTTCTTGTTTTACCACCTATGTATGTATTCCTAACATTATCTTTAGTTTTGCCTGCTTTCACACTTCACATGAATACAATCATTCCACACAGATCATTCTGTGTCTTGGTCTTTCATTCCATAGTAAGATTCACCCATTCTGTCGCACGTCTCTTTGTCTCACATACACATAGAACTCACTACATGCCCCTCTCTTAAGCACGTCACGGATACTAACTCATTTAATTCTAACAGCTCTATCAGGTAGACCGTGTCATTGTCCCCGACGTACAGATGAGAACCACGAGGTACAGTGAAGTTAAGAAGTTTGCCCAGGATCACACCCTAAGTGGCAAAACTGAACCCAGACACAATCTTTGTTCCTAACCACCAAGCAATGCCGCCTCTCTGCACCCTCCCGTACGTGGTTTTCAAAGCTATTACGCACTGCCAAATAGTATCCCAGTGCATAAGTACAGTAAAATGTGTTGATTTAACATAATGTTGATGAGTAGTTGGCTTGCTTTTAGTTTCTGTTCCATTTTTTAAGTTAATTATTTTGTTTATTTGAAAATTGAGGGGGGTGAGGCAGGTAAGGGGGAAAGGGGGAGAATGTGTGTGTGTGTGTGTGTGTGTGTGTGAGAGAGAGAGAGAGAGAGAGAGAGAGAATATGAATCAATCTTCATCTACTGGTTACTTCCCCAAATGCCAACAACAGCCTGGGCTGAGTTAGGTTGAAGCCAGGAGCCAGGAACTCAATCCAGGCCATCCACTATACCAAATACCCACTCCCAGTTTTTTTCTTATGAACACAGCTGTTTGAACATTTTTGTCTGTGTTTCTTAAATACACAGGGAAGAGTTGTTGTTGGATATGTACCTTTGAGTAAGATTGTTGAATTATAAAGTTACCTACAGGTGCAACTTGATTAGATAATAAACTCTTTTCCAGTGTTACTGTGCCAAGTTGTACTCCTACCAGTTGTATATAAGAACTCCTATTCATCCACATGCAAACCAACACAAAGTATAACCAGATATTTTCATCTGTGCCAATCCAGAAGGTATGCCATGGTAAGTTATTACGATTTTGACCTATGTGTTTGATTATCAGTGAGACTGAGCATCACATATATAAATGCTGCACTGGGGAGCACTGACTGTTCTGTGGGCAGCAAGATGTCACGGATGATTGTTACAGCGGCAGAGTCGTGGAGGACACTCATTCACTCAACAGGCCACCTCTGAGCGTGCCTCTTAGTGCCCAACGCTGTTCCAGGCACGGGGAATCCCACACTGAGCCAAAGGAGAAAAGAGCAGAGAAGGGGCCGGTGTTGTGGCATGGCAGGTAGAGCTGCCAGCTGCAGTGCCGGCATCCCATATGGGTGCCAGTTCAAGTCCCAGCTGCTCCACTTCTGATCCAGCTCTCTGCAATGGCCTGGGAAAGCAGTGGAAGATGGCCCTAGGCCTTGGGCTCCTGCACCTACGTGGGAGACCTGGAAGAAGCTCCTGGCTCCTGGCTTTGGATTGGCACAGCTCCAGCCATTGCGACCATCTGGGGAGTGAACCATTGGATGGAAGACCTCTCTCTCTCTCTCTCTCTCTGCCTCTCTGTAACTCTGCCTTCAAATAAATAAATAAATCTTAAAAAAGAAAAAAAAAAAAAAAGAGCAGAGAAGCAAGAAGGATCTATGCTCAAAGATCCAAAATGCTGAGACCATGGTGACATGGAGACAAAAAAAAAAAAACGATCTCAGATGGCATGGCCAAGAGGCAAGGTGGACCCAACAGTGCAACTCAGAAAATTCCAACGGTCAGCTTCCCTTTCGAGGATTTATTTCCCAGATCAAACCTCAAAGTAGCCAGGAAGCACAAAAGCCTCTGGCTTCCGCAGCCAACACACAGATGACAAAGTGAAGGCAGCGTGCCCCAGGGGCAAGTCTTTGGAGAGAAGAAGAAGAAGAAACGAAACAATCTGCCTCTTGGTCTGACAGTATGGAAATGCAGTTGTTCAACCTACAGAATGCAAAAAGTCAAGGGGTGTGGGTGAGACCACTGTGGCACTGAGCTGAGGGCAGGATCTCCGACAGATTGCAAGGGAAAACAAACCAGAGCTACACAAGAAGAATCCCCCATCGCATGGACACATGTTAACAAATAAGCTGCAGAAGCACGAACATACACTTGAACTCCCTGGGAAGTGTGAAGCACAGCAGTGCCCCCATCCGCCATCTTCCCGTGCGTCCCCACTCTGCTGTCTCCTCTGACTCGTGTTTTCTGCTAACCTTCCTCTTGGAATCCTCTGACAGTGACTCACCGGCCGGCGAGGCTACTGGGCACCACCGCAGCCCTGCACAGTTGGCGCTGTGTAGGCGGCCAGCGGCTCGGGGGACTGCAGGCTCTATGGGTGATTTCCTTTCTGCGTGCAGGGAAGGCTGGCTTTTCTGCCACATTTCCCTCAAAGCACAGCCCTGATGGGGGGCTGCTGCTACAGGAAGACATGGCCCCCACTGCGTCCCTGCATCACAAGGGAACCAGAGGCAGTGACGGAGAGTCAGCGGGGGGCCATCGGCACACCGATGGACTCTCATAAAACCAAGAGACCAGAATTCTTTAAGAAAGCTCCAACTAATATTTTCCAACCTTTCACTGAGAGCGAGGCTAAAACCACATGTTTTGAAGGTCTTGCATGGGGTTATTATTAGAAGTCACAATTCTATTGATACTGATGAGTCATTCGTATGGGCGGAAACCAGGAGCTCCATCCCCATGGTGTTGCACAGGCACTGGGGCTACGTGTTCGTTACTGGTCAGAGAGGTGCCGGGAGCCGAGCTCCTCCAGGCTGTGTGCAGCTGTCCAGTCCCGGGCACATCTGCCCTTAATCCTCCTCTTCAGGAGAGCTGAGGATGATCCGATCGACTTCTGTCTACACCAGAGGAAGTGAATGCCAAAACCTCAGAGAACGGCACCATTTCATACTTTCCGATGAAAATAAGCAAAACCGACCTCCGAAAACAAACAGTGAAACCATCTCTGAAAATACATGCTGGCTTGACAATGACCTAGGGTCAGGTGTTTTGTTTTCACCTCAATAACACACAGTGCATATAAACAAAAGCTGCCATCGCACAGGGACTTGAGCCACGAGAAGGCACGCCAGGCAAGTGACTCTCACTCCCTCTGCTGCCTGAGCTCTACTGGGGGCACCCTGCTGCCCTGGGGTGGGGGTTGGTGATGAGGGTGCGGAGAAGTGGGTCAGGTTTCCGTTACTCCAAGAAACGTTTCCCCCAGAAAAGGAAATGAAACAAAAATCAGTTTTCCTAAGGCATTTCCAGAAACGCTGCGACGCTTTGAGCGGCACGGGTAGAAATCAGTCCAATTTTTCTACCCTGCAAGCTGAAGGCTGGGTTTGGCTCCTGGAGAGAGAAGGGCACACAGCTCAACAGCGTCCAGGCATCTGCGAAGAACCTCTCAGCAGCGAGCTGCCCCGGCGCTCTCCCAGGGCGGCGCTGGTACCGTGGGCAGCTTACAGTGCGGTCAGCTGAGCGCTGAACAGCTGCATGAGTCAGCACGCGCTTGTGGAAGGAGACTGCTGACATGCTAAATGACTCTTGCATACTTAAGGTGCACACACCTACCCAGCAAAAACAAAAACAAGGGTACATGCAAACGAGCTAATGGGAACCTCTCTACCCCTGCAGTTCCTGTTTTCCAAGGTCAGACCCACAATACAAAAATGGATGCCACTGCTCAACCAGAAGGAACGGCGAGTGATAATTAATACCGGCAATAAACAAACAACTTACTCTCTGTGTTGCCATGTGTGCAACAGCTGCATTCAAATCTCGGGAGCCGGTTAATTTTAACTGGTTTTAATTTTAACTAGATTTAACTGGTTTTCCTCCCCTTCTGAAAAATCAAAATAGCCGCCATACCGACCACAGAACTCGTAACAGACAAGCACAGTTCCTGTTTTTCAGAGGGGACTTACTTTCAAACCCACAACATCAAGACGCTTAACCTAAGTGGAAATTTTCAATGTGTTGTTTAATGTGGGAGACTCAGACCTGTGCACTAATTCAGATCCCATGCACACCGGGCAGTAATCCCTTGCTAGAGTTTGCCCAGCGTGCTTTTTCTTCCCCCTCTCTCTTCTCTCGTTTAATACAGGATTCAAAAGGCCACGGGAAACCCAGCTGCCTGGCACTCAGGGCGCACTCTGCCATAGGCATGGTGCGGTGCTAGTGAGACAGCACTCCTAGATGCCCGTGAAAACACTCTCGAGTTTAAACCCTGGGTGGGGAGTTAGATCTGCGATTTAAAGAACAGAAAATGACAGTGTAAGGATCATTCCAAAACCGACAAAAAGAAACACTCTCGAGTGCCCTTGAGGAGCCGCCCAGCCGGAGCAGGACGTGGGGCCAAAGTGCTCTACTTGACACTACTGGACTTCATCCTCAGTCTCACCCCAGCTCTCTGATACGACTTCTGGGATTAATCTCGTTCTGCAGTGCATGGCTTTCTCCTAGGTTAGCACACCATATCCTCAGAAACATTTTTACACTTCCGACTGTTGAGTCCTAATGTTTTTCCTCCAAAAACAGTGCTCAACAATTAGAAGAAGAAAAAAAATAAGGTGGAGAAAGAGCTACAAAGTGGAAGGAAATGAAGTCTGGGAGAAAGGAAGACAGAGGCCTAACTCAGCTGGGCAGACACAGGAAGAGTCGGAGCTGGAGCCAGGTCCTCAGGAGACAGAGCAGTTCTAGAGAAAGCTCCCCCCCCCCCCCCCTCAGGCACCTGCTCAGGCTGACCCACAGCAGAGGAGGGACACCGAGGCCAGCGGAACAGTTCCACACACAGACACTAGATGGCGCCATCAACTCAGCATAGCATGGTTGCTGGAGCAGTTTGTGGTGGGGGAGGGGTGGCCCGGAGGGCATATCCAGACTCTTCACCGCCAGCTTTTACCAGGCAGCAACTCTACTAAAATGAGCACGGCTTCACCAGTCAACTCCCCTCACATCCGGATGTCACCACCACCACCCCAAGAGTATGGGACATACCAATCTGGGAATACACTTACCAATTCAATTTTTATGAATGAAACTGGAAGGCAGAGAGGGTAGGTGAGATTGGAGTCAGTGCTTTTTTTCTCTTTTTCTTCTAAGATTCAATATTCAAGGGGATAAGAGAATGTTGGTCTCACTACTACTGACTGACAAAAGTTCCTCATCACGGACCACATGCCTGCCCCTGGTAGCTTGGTTAATGTCAACCACCACCCAACCCACCACATAGGTTTATGTGATCAAACCCAGTGCCCGGCAAAGGGCAATGAGGCTTGCTGACAACTGCAGTATTAAACCCTCTGCATTTTGGGTCTACTCTGTCTGTATCCTTTAATTGGCTTCCCTGTATTCTCTGTCCAGGGTGAGGTTTATGAAGAGGTTTTTCTTCATTCAGAAATGTACTTCCATCACCAGGTTACCAGTGTGGCAAATGCTAGCAACCTCATCTTCAGGGCTTTGTTTCTTATTAATGCACGGATGCCTAAGACAAGACATGCACCGGGTGTGCTCACAGTTACCGATATCTGAGCAAAACCTGTTCATAAAACCCTTCCCTGAGGTGGAACTCCAAGGACCAGATAGGGGAACTGGGTGGCCAAAAAGCACCAGGGAACAAAGCCAAAGAGCAAAGACAGAAAGAGGGTGCTGGGAGAGCTACGTACACCCTGCCCCGCTTGTTTATAATCAAGATAGAAGCCATCAGCCGTGACACTGACCTTGCCGGGGAGGTGGACGAACAGGAAGAGCTAACTCAAACTATGTCGACGTTTCCCTCTTGCTAATGTCGTTCAGAGTTAATTTTCATTTTTTCCAGTTTGACTTTTCGGGGCTTATTCATTTGCATAATATGGAATCCAGAACCCATAGAGAGAGTCTACAAATCAATGCAAGTAATTCTCACACTAAATCAGCAGCTTCGATTGAAGCTCATCATTGTTTGCATAGACATCTTTATGCACAGATTCATCGAGTTGATTTTTTTAATCACTTACAACCTCCAACACTGACACTTGAAGCGTCTCCCCATTTAGCCATCTCCAGAATTTGAACTAAATGCTGAAAAAGCAGCACAGTACATTCATACTGTTGATCATTTCCTGAGCCGAGCGTTCAAGCCGCTCCCAGGAATAGTGCCTCTTGACTACAGGCGGCAGCTAGGGTGACTGCCCCGGCAGAGCTGAGCCAGCATTCTGAAGAGTGACCCTGCAAACCCAGGGTGGCTGGGGGTCACCCCAAACCGACGGCCAAGCTGAGTCGGTGAAAACCATTCACCACTCAGTGCCAGGGTTGCAACATGCTCATCTGGCAAGCTAATCTCTTCCTGAAACTGACCAGCATGAGAACAAAGGTTGCCTGCATTTATCTGTTGCTGGTAGCTAACATGTCTAATTAGGGACTCTCATGAAGTTGATTCTGAATGAAATTCTTCTCCAGCAGAATACTTATTAGAGGGATGATCTCCTTTCTCTACCCCACCAAAAAGAAGAAAAAAAAAAAAGGTAAAAAACAAATTCTTCCCTAACAGCAAGGTGGAGGGGTGAGCCACAGGTAAACTCTGAGGACAGAGCCAGGGCTCTCTCATGGCCCAAGACAGTTCTTTTGCCTTTCCATGCCGTCGTGTTTTCCTCTGACCCCTAAAGGGGAGCTAAGATCTGCGGAATGCAATTTGTTCATGAGTCGTGTGAGATGCACTCCCTCAGGTTCCCTCGGGAATTCTTTTCAATTGTAGTCTTCAAACAGATGTCCACAAGACACCCAATATTCCAGCGTGAGCCGGCCCACGTTTCCACTCCTGAGAACTACGGAGGACGGTTCCGACTTCAAATGAAGAAGTAAAGGAGAGAGACAGAAAGAGGGGCGTAGTGGGTAGCTAAGAGAGCTGGCCCTGGCGCCAGACAGCCAGCATCCAGTTCCAGCTCTGCCACCCATTCATTAGCTGAGTGACATCCGTGCTACGCTTTCTGCCACCGAGACACTCAGCTCCGGGTGTCACGAGGACTGCATGTGTTAGTGTAAGCAGAGCATCTAGGAAGGTCTCCACACAGCTTAGCTATCACCAAAGACAAAGGAAATTCTGGGGTTCTAACATACCGTATAATAAAACTTGCTGCAAATGGACACCATCAGCATTCCGAGACAGTGCCTCCAAGACGGTGTGCAGAGGACGCAAACCGCCTGCTCCAGGGCAGCCAGAGGTTTCAGACGGAAGCCGGACTCACATTCACTGCAGATCCCTGCACAGGTCCTAGGCACTTCAGACGACCCAGAGGGACCGTCCACCTAGAATCTGACCAATCAAGTGTCGCCAAAACGCCCCTAACTGTGCTCAGAGTAAGAACCCTAACCTATATGGAAGTGAACGTCAACTCTTGGCCATTCGTTCTGTTTTTATCAGGTTCTGGAAGCACTGGTAAATAAATCAATTCTGGACTCTGTACACGGGAAATCACCTTTTGCCAAAATGGCCCCAGGTGTTATATCGCGGTCTGTGCAGTAAAGGGCCAAAGACAGCAGTGGACTAACAGGATCAGAAGGCCCCGAGTTTCAGACTGGCCTGGGCCACAGTTAGTTCACCCCACAATTCCCTTAGGGGGGCTTCTCCAACCTCCCCATCAGGTCAAATCCTCCCACGGCGCGCTCTCACACTTGGAACACTCCTCCGTCCGGGAAGCAGGTATCTGTTCCTAAATGACTGGTGTCTTGCTTCCCACTGAGGGCGGGGCCCAGGGCTGAACCTGCTCCCCACTAGCACCAAGGACGTCTAACACGATGCCGGCCACACCGGAGACACTGGGCATACATGCACTTGAGGAGTGAAGGAGCCATCTATCTGCCTCTATGAACGGTGTTTCCGGACAACGGGCCCACCCTGTACTAGCCTACGGGACAGGCAGAAAATACCGACCGGCAGACACCCGGGCACTGCATGGGAAGGAAAGTTGCTGAGCAGGCACGCTTTGCTCTCTACCTGTGGAACAACAGGAATTGTTCCTCTCTCCCAAGTGTGAGGACCCCAGCTTTCTGTGGATTAGACTCAATGCACATCCCAACCCCGGGCAGAAGGACAACGGGGAAGAGGGACCAAAAGACCACAGTGCAGGACTACAGTGGGCTCTGGAAACTCAAGAGAGCTTCCTTCTGAAACTCCCTGGGAGTCTGTGTGCATGCCAGGGACCCTAGGGACTGGTGAGAATAACAAGGGGTGCGGGATGCGGCTGCTTGGGGAAGGAGAGATGAAAGGTGACACAGCCCGGGAGGGAGCGCCGAGCCCACGCGGCTCGCAGCACAGCGGCAGCAGCCTGTCCTACAGCCTTCAGGAAAGGA
Source organism: Oryctolagus cuniculus (assembly GCF_051225735.1). Taxonomy (NCBI): domain Eukaryota; kingdom Metazoa; phylum Chordata; class Mammalia; order Lagomorpha; family Leporidae; genus Oryctolagus; species Oryctolagus cuniculus. The sequence goes on along the minus strand of NC_142871.1, from coordinate 82,065,596 downwards.
ACAAAAAAAAGGTCAGGGAGGAGAAATGACACGTCTCAGAACTAAAGGACAATTCATGATCAGGCTCGGGAACAAAAGGAAAGAGAAGCCGGGGAATGTGCTGGGGCATCGGGGGCTGAGGCGGTCACTGGGGGAGACCGAGGCACTTGGGCTGAGCCCAGTGCCAATGCCAGGCATCAATGCAAGTGAAAAGGCTTTCAGATTGCGGAGGTTTATTATTTTGGAAAAACAAAGGCGAAATTCCTGCCTGATTTTTGAAGTAGTGCCACTAGCAGGAGGAGGAGGCTGGATTTACATATTCTTCAGAAATGAAAGGGCCCTTGAAAAGGACGCCAGGATGCTTCCAGCTTTGAGGCAGCTGAGCTGAATGCTGATAGGAAGAGTGCCTTTCAGCTTCAGGTGGACTGTATTGGAAATTAACAAAAATGCGGAAACCTTGAATTGACAAAGGAAGCCAGCACCACTTGTCTATTACATATCATTCCAGACCCAAACACAGGGTGAGTTACATCTTGGGCAATCTTAAGGAGTTGAGGAAAGGTTATGGTCACAACAGGTTTCAATTTGGACTGGAACAATTTGTAAATATTGACATGAAACTGAAAGCCGAGACAGCCAAGGGTCATACATTGTCACTGACAATGCGGAGCTGTTTCCCTCAATCCCAGGGCTGTGCGCTGCTTTCCCCCAACACGGCTCCAGCTCTGCACAAAGCTGCTTATCTGGTTTACCAAAGAAATTCGAATTTTTGCACCCAGCCCTGACTTCTGAACTTCAAATACCTCTATTAGGGTCATATGTCATTGGAGCTTCTTCAGCATCCAGACAGGGAAATAAGAGCGGGAGGCAGATGTACGCTGTTGTCTACATTGCAGATTTTGTCAAATACATTCCATCCTGCATGTTCCGTCTGTATTGTTCCCTATTCTGAGAGTAGGGGCCATATTATCTACATGCTACAGTCCTATGCCACGCCCATGGCTGACTCAGGGGTATAGTGTGTGAGTGTATACAGGATGGGGAAATAATCTTTAGACCATCAAGAAAACACATTGCATTGAGATGCAGTTCATTCTGACATTAAGATCGGAACCTTCCAGCTTCATAGCATGGGCACAATGCCTACTTCCCAGAGTCACTTTGAGGAGCCAAAGAGGTATGCCCAGGGAAAGTAGTGAGCCCTGCCACTGGCACACCAAGAGCATTCAACAAGTCAAGTTCATCATTTTAGTGGGTCTTTCCAAATGCCAAACTCCCATGGAGGTCTCCAGGCCTTAAAGAGCCATGCTACCCCATCTGGGCACTAACAACACTGAGCAGAGGGCAGAGGGCTCAAAAACAATGAATTATCTACCTGCGGAGGACTACACTGTACCTCTGCTACTAATTATTTGGCCTTTTATGTTGAATTCTCTGTTGAAAAGAAAGTTGCCAATCCCTGAGCCAGACTCAGTGCTAACGTCATCTGATACATATATATATATTTTAAACATTTCAGTTGTTCTAACAGTGGCAACCATTTCTTTGTTGCACACTCACAGATCACCCAATATGTGCCAGGTCTTCAGAAAATAATTAAATACTGAAATTTGAAAGGTAAGACATTTCGGGTGGCCACCAGGCCAGCACTAGCGCTTAGATGTGCTCTCATTCAAGTTTTTTTTTCTTAATTCAAGCCTTTAAAAATTAGCAGACTCCACCTAGGAATCCCCAAATCCAGCTTCCCTTGGACAAACTAGACCATGTGGCCACACAAAGCCAGCATTCCCACCAACTCCTGCCCGGCAACAGTCGACAACAGCGAGCTGAGACACAGCAGTGGTCGCCCGCGGCTCCAGCATGCACCCCCTCCTCACCAGGACCACACCATTTGTAGGGCGTGGTGAACCCGTGTTCAAGAGTTATTAAAGATTTCAAGAAGACAACAGCGGAAGCTTAAACCATGTGTGAAGTCCTCGGGGTGGGGTGGGGGTAGCAGGGTAACTGCACAGGTGGTATGCCCAGGAAGCAGGTCCTGCTCCTCACCCCCTCCACAAACAGGAAGGTGTTGATGCACTCCAATATGTGCTCGTCCATTCAACAATCAGGCCAGCATGCAAAAGATACCAGACGTCCTCCTCCCCTCTGAAATCCAAGGGTCAGAAACAAGTGGAGCTGCCCACAGCAAAGCCAGAGTGCCACCAAGGTCTCTCTCCTCCTTCTGAAAGCTGGATCCACACTGGCCACCAAAGTGACAGTTAATCCAAGTAAAATTAAACTGCTCTCAACAATGCAGATTGGCCCGAACCCTTTTGTTGGCATCCTGGGAGCCTCGATTACAAATGCTAAGGAACAGCTCCCAAGCGCTAATGAATGACTCAGTCCCTGCGGCTGTGCAGACAGTGGGCCCAGAAGTGAAGGGCTGGCCGAGGAGAGAGATTTGAACATGAACCTGACCATCTGGCTCTCTGAGGCTCACTTTGATCACAAAATGAATTGCAACAAATTGAAGAGCACATGGCTAGAGTTAATTGTCTCATCTATAATCTGAAGCTACTTTTAAGCAGTTATTATTACCCTCTATCAGGTGGAAACGCTTCCTACCATCACTGCAAAGTGCATTTTCCTGATGAACTGTAATGGATCATTAAATTCCGTATCTGAGGAATAATACTTTGCACTCATTCTCTGCCTTTCATCCAGGAAATTTCAAGGCAGTGTGCAAATAGTTCAGCCCCTCACCCAGCAGCCAGAGGTGAGCACCTGGAAGGGAACTGCTGGGCGATACCCAGTCGAAGGGCATAATTCAACAGCCAGCAAATACATAGCTTCCTCTCAGGCTCTGGCAATATTGAAGGGGAATCAGGGGGGTCTCCACTACCTCCTCCCTTTCTGCCTCACCCCTTCTTCTCTAGGGCAGATCCTGGCATGCAACGTAAAAAGGACTGAAAAGTAACTGCTAGGAGTGTTCAAAAATTTTGAGTTCAGACACACACATACACACACACGCGAGGAGAGTGTTTCTCCTTGTGATCCCAACTGGCATGTCAGTCTACCTGCAGAATAGACAGAATTCACCCAACACACGTATGATCACCAAACAGCAAATCTGAAGCCTTCCAAAATCCAGAATGGAAACACTACTCTGCACACATAAAGTTACATTCTAGCAAAACTACTTTATTCCATGGTTGCTTTTTTTTTTTAACCACTTCTGGGACCCATTTCTTCTCCATCCCTCCCCGCCCCCCCAATCCCTGTGCCATCTGAAAGATGTTCAAGTCTCAACAACAGCAAATAGGACAGAGGTGGGTAGCCAATGCATGTGTTTTTTTTTTTTAAACCAGAACCCTGGAAGGGAAAAACACATTGCAGCCACTCAAAGTTTTGTGGTGAAATTATAAACTCCTGAAAAACTGAATTTATAATGGAAATGCTGACAGACCTTTCACTGGAGCAGTCTGAACGCAACACTGTAATTTAGCAATCTCTCTTACAGACTAAAGACTAATTCTAACAAGATGTCATTTTGACTCACGCTTATTATTACCTGCAAGAATGAAAAAAAAAAAAAAAACGCCGTTTCCCTTGCGAGCTGCTAGAGACTGAGGGTGGGGCGGGCTCCCATTTGAAGCGAGACGCCCCCTCCCTCCACGAGAGTGGCAGCCCTCCACGCTCAGCACGTCAGCCACAGCCTTCGCAGCCAACATGCCCTTCCTACATGTTACATTTTAATGATCTGAGAAAACCGTTATCAGAGTTAACATCTCTAATTTTACTCTAAACAGACAAAAGCAAAATATCTCATTAGGCATCATCTCCGCCAAGGTTCCCACCAGGCAGGAAAGGATTTTTATCTAAAGTAATTACCCTTTTTAGTTAAATACGCTCAACAGATGAACTTCACAGAGTGAGAGACTGTAGCACCAGACAGCGAAGGTGAACACCGGGGGACGCCGCGCCTCCCCACCCGCGCGCCCGCGGGGCGTCTGCGGCTCTGTCTCGCGGTGGGGGCGCCCTCGACTCCTCGTTCCCCGGCGGCCACGGGTCGCGGCGACGGCAGTGGCCAGGAGGGCCACAGACAAAACCAGCCGGGACACTAGCCGCCCGGGGAACTCCGCCCCCCTCCAAGTTGTCCAACTCGCCTGCAAGCGAGAGGGTGCGGGACAACCCGCGCGCCACCAGCCCGGAGGCAGACACGTGCGCCCGGCCCGGCCCGGCCCGAGTTCTTGCAATTCCCCATCCAGATCGAGGCGGTCGAGATGCTAGTTGGAGTCCCCGGCTCGCGGGCAGCTGGGGTAGCCCGTGAGCGCCGCCCGCCGCCCTGTCCAGAGTGCCCGGCCGCACAGGCAGCTAGAACCGAGACCCACGGCGCGCCTCGATTTGGAGAGCCGGGGTCTCCCCGACCGACATTCCCAGGTGGAGCTCCGGGGCTGTGTGCGTGCGTTGCACGTAGGCTTCGTGCAGTACCCCGGGAGAGGGAGGTGCGAGGCTTCCCTGCAGGAGCCTCGAGCCCCAGGTTTAAGCTCCGCGGGACGCATTCCGACAACCCGGGAGGCAGAGATTCCACTCAGGTGTGCGCCGCGAAGCCCCCAACCTGCCCCTTTCCTGGGAGCCTAAACTTGGGCTTGGATCTCCCGCCAGCGGCTGAGGTCTGGGCCACCGGCAGCGGCTGACAGCTGAGCGCAAAGGAGCGGCGGCGCGGACCGGGAGGCGGCAGCCCGGCTGGGCGCGGGTCTCGCGGGCCGGGGGGCCGGGCGGCACAGGCTTGGCCCGGCCGGGGCAGGGCCGTGGGTCTGACAGCTGCGGCAGCTCCCGCGGCCGCGCGCTTCGCTCCACCCGCCCTCCCGCGCCTGACTTATTACCCTCTGCTCCTCCTCCCCCTGCTGTTCCAAAACACCCGTCGACGCGAGCAAAATACAATGCCGCCTCGCCCGCCGTAAACAGCCAGGCGGCAGAGCGCCCGTTCGCCGCGGCGCCCACCCGCTTCCCGTTCCTAGAAAATGCCATAAAAGCGGGAGGGCGCGGGGCGGGCGGCTGCGCGCGGGGCGCTGGGCAGGGCGGCCGCGGCTCCGCTTCCCCACGCCTCCCCGCCTGCCCCGCGCACCCGTTCCCCCTGCATGCTCGCCCGCCGCCCCGCCGGGGCCGGGGACTCACCTCGCCGGAGAACTTCGCGTCCTTTCCGCCTCCTCGTCCCCACGTCTGCCCGGCCCGAGCCCCGTCCCAGCAGCCGGCGCGGTGGGCGGTTCGGGGGGTCACCGAAGGCTCGCAGAGGGGACGCGCATCACATGGCAGCTCGTTCCCAGCCCCCGAGTGCGCCGGGAAGGGGGAGGGGAGGGGCGAGAAGCGGCCAGGGAGAGGGCGAGAGCGGGGCGGCGGCGGGAGCGGGCGGCGAGGGCGCGGCGGCGGGAGCGGGAGCGCTGGTGCGACCGCAGCCGGGCGTGCACGGCCGCTGCTGTGCTGTGCGGCGGCGGCGGCGGCGGCTGCTGCGGCGGCGGCGGCTCGGCGGTGTTTGCTCCGTGCCGCGCGGCTTGCGCTCTCCCTGGAACGCCCACACTCTCAATCGCTACATTGTTGACATTCGGCGCTGACGTCACCCGCTCCCCATTCACAATAACTTTACGGGAGCCGGGCAGCGCACCTCCCCGGCCGCTGGGGCGCCGTACGCCCGGCGACTAGCGTAAGCCGCTCCGCGAATGGCGCTCCGGGGGCGGGGGCGGGCGCGCGCTCCGCCGGCTCGCGGGAGGGGGCGCGCCGAGCTCCCCGCTTTGTGCGGCCGCGCGGCCCGCAGAGCCCTCTGCTCCCGGCGGGGCTGCCCGCTCGGCTGGCAGGGCCTTGCAAGAGCAGGGTTAGGGGTTTGGGTTTGGGGAGGCCAGGGCGGGAGAGGGGCCAGAGCCCAGGGCACTGCCTCCAGGCCCGGGAGCGAGACCTGAGACTGCTGGGCTGTGGTCTGCGCGTTTTTCCTGGACAAGCCCGAAAAGGTGCTCCACGCACCCCTCTCCCTCCCACTTCCCCCAGGGCAGACCGGACCCCTGCTTCTGCCTAGGGACAGGCCGACCGAGAGGAGCACCCGACCGAGGCTGACGTTTGGATCTTTTTCAGCAGCGCCTCGGCCTGCCCCATTCCAGGAACGTCTAAGCACCCCCGGCCAGGTTATGGAAAGAGCGCTCGCTCTGTGCGAAGCTCAATTCCAAGGCCAGCTCCCCAGCTCCAGCCACCTTGCCAGCCTGTCCCTGGAGGCTGCAGGGTGTTGCCCCTATGGCCATCGCGCGGCTGCCCCGTCAGGAGAAAGCTTGGTAGTTAGAGTTTTAAGAGAGTCGTTAGGGACCCAGGCTGGAGAGATAGGCTTGCAGTAAAATTAGGTTGGGTGAGTGCAGTGCTGCTGCCTGCAGCTTTACCCGTGGAGAGGCCAGGAAACTCTGCCACGTTTCCCTAAACACCTATAACTTGGCCCCTTGGGTAAGGGCACTATTCCGTATTATTGCATGTGGTGCTGATTTTTAATGAATATTATAAAACTTTGGCTCGCTCTACTGAGGGAAGGATCGTAAATCCCCCCTATAAAACAGGCACTGGCATATGCTGAGGAAGCAGGGGAGCCTCGCCCTGGGAGTCTCGTGATATCACCCGGAGTGTGGCTGCAGCCACCTTCGATTTGAGGGCAGAATTTTTAAAGGCCCCACTTGGAACGGCTGTGTGGAAAGCTAAGCCACGGCCAAAAGCAAGCTGAAGGCGCTAAGCTGATTTTTCTAACAGCACTGCAAGACCTTGACATGTGGATCTGGGCCCGGTCTGGGACGTTTTCTTTGCTAACCCTTTTGGGTTTTAGATGAGAAAAACCCTTGGAGCTCAGAGTAGCCCTTGATCACTTGACTTTAGGTCCCGGTGCCCCTTTGCCCTGTTTCTGAGACCCCTGCTGACGACAGAATCCTGGTCCCTGATCTGCCCTACTCAGGCCATTTCTACCTAGTCTGGTGGATGGTTCCGCTTCTGCATTCCTTATCCCTGTTAAGAGTGTCTTGGTGAGATACCTTTATGCATTTTAGCAATGCCAGTCGGTGCTTTTCTGGAAAGATCCAGGATGAAGAACATGCCTATGAAGGTTATATAAATTCACTTCTTTTCCAAGCAGGTCGTGGCTACCCCGCTGTGAGCAGAACTGGGCGCATCAGCATGGAGTTGCTGCTGCAGGCTGCTCTCGTCACCATCTCTGGTCCCAGGTGGATACAATGATGGCTACCAGGTCCTTCCCATTAGCCTACTTGCCTAAAGAGTGAGGCTGCAGCTTTTCTAGTGTGAAATGGGACAAGTAGAGATGAACAAAGCCTAATGCCACGGCTTGCATTATCAAGTCTTTCAAGGAGATGGAATTAGCACTAGCTAACCTCTAAGGTCGTATCCAGGTCTGCACTCACATACTTGGTGTCTGTGAACAAGACACAATCTGTGCCTTTGAGGAGCTTGAAGTCTAGCAGGGAGTTCATTATTCATTTTATGTTCAAGCACTGGAAGTGGGCTCTTTTGAGTTGAAGACTGAAAAGGATTTTCAGAATTGCATGAAATTTACAGGGCTGGGTTGTGGTGTACCAGGTCAAGTCATCACCTGCAAAACCAGCAGCTGGCACTACTTCCAGTCGTGGCTGCTCTGCTGCTCATGACCTGGGAAAGCAGTGGAAGATGGCCCAAGTGCTTGGGCCCCTGCACCTGCCGGGGAGACCTGGAGGAAGTTCTTGGCTTGTGGCCATTGCAGCCACTTAGGGAGTGAACCAATAGATGGAAGATCTCTCTCTCTTTCTCTCTCTCTCCCCCTTCTCTGGCTGTAACTCTTTCAAACAAATACATAAATCTTTATTTAAAAAAAAAAAGAATTATATGACCTTCGGAATGGCAAGTCAAGTCCTGGATATTCCTTCAGCAGCACTGCTGCAGAGGCTGGGCTGGGGACAGCCTCGGCACCTTTGGCAGGAGTGCTTGCTGGCTCTTTTCCACATTTAAATGTGCTTCCCTGGCCCTTGAGGTGTTCTCCATGGAAAGCAGATGCAGGTCCTTCCCTCTGCACACTCACAGCAGTAACTTGTCGAGAGGTCAGTTTATTTTCCATGCCTGCAACATTCAACCTTTTTCTTTCCTGCCACTTGTTCTGCATAACTACTTGTGTGGGTTGTTTTAGAATCATGAGTTCACCCGCGATACTTTTCTAAGCAAGAGAGGGTTTCCAGGGACAATAACCTGTGTACTCAGGCGTGGTTGAGGTGGGTCTAGTCTGCATTATGCTTAGGTCAGGGAAACTAATAAGCCTTAATTCTAGAAGTCTTGATTTACAAAATAAAACAGGAAAAAAATAAAATGTGCAAGGAAGACAGGAGAAAACGAGGGCCACTCTTGAGTCTGATTCTCTTGCTCCCTAGCACCCTGTACAAGATCTGAGACTGCTGAGAAAATGTAATGGGTGGGTTTTGGTTTTTTGTTTGTTTGTTTGTTTTTGTTGTTGTTGTTGTTTTTAGGCAGAGTTTCCAAGGTGCTGCCTTGAGTGAGACACAGCGGGACAAAGTTAACATCCAGTGAAGTCTGGTGGAAGAGTGAATTCTGAGTGGTAGGAGCCTGGAGCAGCCAGTGTGCTGAAGGAAGTTCTGTTGAGAAGGATTGCGTTTCTACTCTCTGGGACAAATTCTGCAGAATTGTGATTAGGGTTGATCATCTCAAAACGAGGTGTTCTGGAGTGTATGTAAACCATAAAACCTCAGCTTTGTGCTGCACAGGTGACACTTTGGAGAACTGGTGACATTTGAATAGCTTTGAGTGGTGGTTGGTTCAACAATTTTGAACAACCCCCTGTGGTCGGTGTTATTCCAAAACGAATAGCCTGTGGCCCCGTGGAATTCTCATTCTAGCGATGCCATCAGGGTAAGAGAGGGAGACAGAGTGAGCCACATCCATGTGTATAATGTGTCACATTGTATGGTAGATGACTGGGGGAAAGAGTGCTGTGAAGCCAAGTGACCTAGGTCCAGAAGCTCAGGAGGGACTGAGTGGTGGGGTCAGGGAAATCTTTGATGTGGGGACATTTGAGCCCAGACATTAGTTAGGTGAGGAAGCTTTTGCTCAGGATTTCTAAGGAGGAAACCGTTCCAGACATCAGGAGAGCAAATGCAAAGGCCCTGAGGTAGAGCGGACCAAATGGCAAAGAGAACTTTGAGACTGATGCTGAAGAGCAGTTAGGGGAGAGTGGCGGGAGGTGATGCCCGAGGGACAGCCTGCAGGCTTTAATTTTAGGTGAAATGGGAAGGTGCTGATAGAGGTTTCGGTAGAGAAGGGAAATAATCTGAGCTTGACTGCTTGAGGATCCCTCTGCCTGCTTGGTGTAGAAGACAATGCAGAGAGAGAGACAAGGCAGAAAGAGACTGAGCTCGACTAAGGGAGAGAAGGTAGTAACCTGGACTAGAACAACAGCCCTAAATGGAATCTAGGTGTATGTTCAAAGAAAACTGCATGGGATTGATTGATCACTCACATGTGGAATCAGAGACAAGGAGGAGTCAAAGGAAATTTGGATTTCAGCCCTTGGCAACTGGTTAATGGAGAGTCCATTTAGTGAGATGAGGAAGGCTACAGCAGAAGCAGGTATGGGAGGAAAGAGCAAGCATCTGGCTGTTACAGCCACCTGGGGAGGGAACCAACAGATGGAAGATCTCTCTGTCTCTCCCTCTCTGTAACTCTGACTTTCAAGTAAAAGTGGAAAAGTTGAGCAGGTTGATTAGATGCAGGAACCAAGAATTCAGAAGAGAGGTCCCAACTAGAGCTAGAAATCTGTGTGTGGCTGGCGCCGTGGCTCACTGGGCTGGTCCTCCGCCTGCAGCACCGGCACCCCGGGTTCTAGTCCCAGTTGGGGTGCCGGTTCTGTTCCGGTTGCCCCTGTTCCAGTCCAGCTCTCTGCTGTGGCCCGGGAGGGCAGTGGAGGATGGCCCAAGTGCTTGGGCCCTGCACCCCATGGGAGACCAGGAGGAAGCACCAGGCTCCTGGCTTCTGATCGACACAGCACCGGCCGTGGCGGCCATTTGGGGAGTGAACCAATGGAAGGAAGACCTTTCTCTCTGTCTCTCACTGTCTATAACTCTCTCTGTCTCTCTCTCTCTCTCACTAACTCTGCCTGTCCAAAAAAAGAAAGAAAGAAAGAAAGACAGACAGACAGACAGAAAGAAAGAAAGAAAGAAAGAAAGAAAGCTGTGTCATCAGCAAGAGGGCATCTGCAAACAGGTGGAAAAGAGGCCCGAGGATGAAGACTAGGCAGGGCACCATTTAGAGGTCAGGAAGAGGAAGAAAGAGGACAATTTGAACGAGGAGGCAGAGAAGCAGCAGCCAGTGAGAGAAAGGGAGAGCGAGCGGGGTGGGGGTGGGGTAGGGGGATGCAGCGTTCTGGAAACCAAGTGAGAGAGTGTTTTGCAAAGCAGGGAGTCATCAGCTGTGCCAATGCTGCGGATGGTTCAAATAGAACGAGAATACTTTGACTTATTAAAATTTTTACTTTTATTTCTTTCGGGTTGGGGGCAGAGAAAGCGAGAGAGTGAGAGAGAAAAGTCTAGCTCCCGCCCACTGGCTCATTTCCCAAATGCTCACAACAGCCAAGCCAAGCCAAGCCAAGCCAAGGCTAGGAGCTGGGAATTCATCCAGGTCTCCCATGTGGGTGGAAGGAACTCAAGTTTCTGGGCCATTACCTGTTGCCTCTTAGGGTCCTCATTAGCAGGAAGCCGGAGGCAGGAGCTGGAGGTGGAACTTAAACCCAGGTACTTTGATACGGGCAGTGAGTATTGTAACCTCTAGGCCAAATGCCTGTCCCCACATTGACACTTGTAATCAGTGAGCTCAGGGTCAGTGATGTCTGACTGGGTTGGGGAGAGTAGAGCTGAACCCTGGCCAGGAGTGGATTTGAGAGTAGAAGAGAGTAGAAGTGATGAGTGTAGCCTACTCTTCAGAGCGGCTTTGTTGTGAAGCAGAGAGCAGAGAAATGGCTAGCCGGTTATGGGAGAAAGTAGAGCTCCCTGGTGGGACTAATCCCATCAAGGGAGGATGTGCACATGAAAGGAAGCAGGAGTGTTTCTGGAGTGCAGTTCTTGAGTTGGATAATGTGGCCATACATGGTACAGGGCCATTGCATCCCTGCTACACAGGGGCAGGCAGCACAGGAGGGACTATGCAGCGAGGTGGGGATGTGGTTGTGGGAAGTATGGGGAGCCAGTGCCTGAGAGATTCTCTTTCTGTAGTGAAGCAAGAAGCAAGATGGCCTGCTGATGGAGAAGTGAAGAGGGAGGAAGCTGGGAGAAAGAGGAGAGGGCTTAGCTGTGAATGAGTGTCAGGAGGTACAGCAAGGTGTCTGGACAGCACAGGGCCTGGCAGGGTCACTGCTGGAGTCCTGGTGGACATGCTATGCCAAGTCGTTACTTCTCATCGTACCAAATCTCACACAGGTTTGAAAAATGATCGGTGTCTTCCAAACTAGAGAGCCCTGGAGTTTTCCATGGTAACGAGAATCATGCAAAATTTTCACATCTAGTTATTGTTAAATTTGGCTGGCAACCTTTTTTCCTAGGAACTATACATTTCTGTTGTTTCTTCCATCTCTGTCTCCCCAAAGGTCACCTTGGTTCCTAAGAAAGGTTTTGGAAATAGTTCCCAAGAGGAATCAATAACTAGCATAACTGTCTGTACTAATATAGTCTTGGACTGCTTCTACAATAAAGAATTAATGTCACTATTATCTATAAACTTAGGTGATTTACAACTAATCTTTCAACATGCATGAAGGAGCATCTGTTATGCTAATGAGACATGAAAAAGTAGAAAACAAATAGGCATGAATAATTGACAAATGCAATGACTTTACTCTTAACTGATTTTATTAATTGTCGTAACATATCACTCATAATCAATATCTTAAATTGTATTTATTGGAAATTATATGAATGAAGTAAGAATGCACAGAAAGGTTTTTGTATGATAGCAAAAAGAAAATTTAAAAAATCCTCCTTTAAGTGGAAGATTGGCTAAATAGTGGTTTACATATAAAATTGAATACCATGGATTCATCAGAAATGATTTAGAAGAAATATGTATATTGGCATGTTAATATTTTATTAATATATTTAAAACAATTCACAAAACACTATTATATGATCTTAGTTGTGGAACAAAATGCCTATATATGTGTAAAAAAAGTCTGGAAAGATTGCTATATACTGCTAAAGTTCTCTCTTAGAAGAGATTTTTCTTCTGCTTAACTTATTTTTTTAGCTTTCCCTAATATAAATGTATTACTTCTTTAATAAAGCAAAGCAATGAAAGTTATAAAATTCAAGATGTGGGTAATGAAATTCTAATAAGAACTTAAGTATTATAGGTGTTGGGGGGGAGGGGCGGAAATGAGAGTTGGAACAACTGGGGAAGGTTTCACTGAGAAGGTGGATCTGAGTTGAAGCTCCAGGTCAGGAGGATTGAGACAGGAGGAAGGGCAGCTTGACACTCAGCACAGAAGGATCCTCTGAGGCTTGGCTCTGGTTTGATAGAAGCATCCACATGTCAGAGTACTGAGAAATGATGAGATGTGATGACACCAAGAATGGCCAGTCAGTGGTGGATGTTTAGCCTACCAGGTAAGACACACCAAGTCCCACATCCAAGTGCTGAGGTTTGCATGCCAGCTCTGGGTCCTGACTCCAGCTTCCTGCTAATGCAGACCTGGGAGGCAGCAGGTGATGTTCAAGTATTGGCTTTTTGCCACCTATGTGGAGGACCATTAATATCTGTCTATCTCTCCCACTCTCTCTCTCTCCCTCTCAAAGAAATATATATATTTTTTAAAGAAAGGTCACAAGTGGGAGGTGGGGTCTGCATTGTGGCACCGTGGGTTAAGCCACCGTCTGCAACACCAGCATCCCATTTGAATGCCAGTTTGAATCCCGGCTTCTCTTTTTCCAATCCAGCTCCCTGTTAATGCACCTGGGAAAGCAGCACAAGAGGCCCAAGTGCTTGGGCCCCTGCCACTAACATGGGATACCCAGATGGAGATTCAGGCTCCTGGCTTTGTACTGGCCCAGCCCTGGCCATTGCAGTCATTTGGGGAATGAACCAGTGGATGGAAAGACTTCCCTCTCTCTTTTTCTGTAACTCTGCCTTTCAAATAAATTCATACATCTTTAAAAGAAACATGTGGGGGGCACAGGAGAATATAACTCCTCGCATAGCTAGCAAGGAGTACAGAACTCCTGCAGTGATGAAAGGTCATTGTGACGGTAGCTTTGCTTTCCTTCCCCTACCACTGGGCAAGACCTGGTATCTTTTAGAAAGCAGTCCCTGGCCTGTCTTTCTTCCTGTTATAAAACATTCCTTGAGTACACACAGCCTATGTATAAGCACTATTTTGGCCTTCACAGACACAAGGATGCACACGTCAGGGGCTCATGCACTGGTGGAGAAAATGATAAATAAACAAAGCATCACAGCACACTGGGCTAGGTGCCTAAATAGGCCAAAGGGCATCTGGCCACTGACTCAGGTCATTTTTGGATGGCTTCTGGAGGAGGTGACCACTGAGCTGAGTTGTGAAGGATGAGGAGAGGTTGTCAGAAAGGATGCTGGAAAGTCATTCTAGGCAGGGAAATTGGAATAGTGAAAGTGCAGGCATTGAGATGCTTAGAAGTGACAGCCAATAGCAGAGTTGGGGACTGGAAGGGTGGATATGAACCAGAAGAAGGAAGATTTAGTGTTACACTCTGGACAAATTCCCCTTGAACTTTTCCAAAGACATGTTCATAATGGCAGAGGAGCTGGAATGCTAGCCTCCCTGAGGTCATAAGACAGCTCAAAATGGATTTCTCTACACACAAAACACCTTTGCACTCTCCTGTTGTATGCTAAAAATTCGTCTTGTTCTCCAGAATGTGTATGGGTTGATTTTGCAAAGCAATCTATGGCTATCGGACTAAAATTCATCTACCACGCTGCAGGAAAGTTCTCTGAGTTTATAAAACCTTTTTTTTTCTCAGAGATTTATTTGGAAGGTAGAATGACAGAGGAGGGAGGGAGGGAGGGAGGGAGGAAGGGAGGGAGGGAGGGAGAGAGAGAGAGAGGAGAGGAGAGGAGAGTACTTCCATCCATTTGTTCAATCCCTAGATGGCCACAATAGCCAAGGCTGAGCCAGGCCAAAGCCAGGAGCTAAGAATTCCATTCAGGTCTCCTATGTGGGTGGCAGTGGTACAAGCTCTTAGCCATCTTCTGTTGCCTTCCCAGGCACATTAGCAGGGAGCTGGATCAGAAGCAATGCAGATGGGACTTGAACCAGTGCTCTGGTATGGGATGCCAGTGTCACAGGTGGTGGCTTACCCTACTGCACCACAACACTGGCCCCATTGAATCTTTAAAATTCCCCCAAAGACACCTATTTGGATGGGTGGAAAGTCAGTAGTGACTGATTTCTAGTTGTCAAAGGGGGTAAGTTGAGTCAGATCTGATTTTGGAAAAGGCACAGTATCAGCTGAAGGGAGGAACCAGTCTGGAGGCAAGAGCTGAAATCCTGGAGCCACACCCAGGCAGCGAGTGGGGCTAGAGACCAAGGGGGGATGGGTTGAGAGCTGTCTGTGGGTTAGAGATCATTTGCAGGTGGGAGATGAACAGGAAGGAGGCACAGCAGAGGGAAGGGGGATAGGGGACTTCCAGCTCGAGTGACCAGATTGGTGCTCACCAGTCCTGGTAAAGATAGAGTCAAATGGAAAAAGGGCCAAGGCTGGAAATTTGAGCAATAGCTGGGCTGCAGATAGGCATGGGCAGAAGATGAGGAGTGATGAAGAAAACAGGAATGGAGCCCTTCTTTTCTCTACACATGACTCTTCCTCATCACGTCTTCTCACAAGACTTTCTGAATTAAGAGATTCTGGGGCAAAAGGCAAAAACCAAATTGCCCCCTTACCCAGCAGATTCAGATGGAAACTGGTAACAAAATCAGGAGATAGTGGAGAAGAAGCAAGATGGTTCTGTTAGAAACTGCACCTGAGATGGCACACATGTTTATGCTGTCTCCAGGTCGCTGTCTTCTTAACCATGTCAACTGAAGATGTCACCGTTATCTGGGCAGCTGGGCATGTTTAAATGGGGCGTGTGACTAGTGGGCTGGCTCAGTATAAAGATGTGAAAAGTTTTGGGGGGAAAAAGAGACAGGAATGGAGCAATCAGGAAGGTAGAGGCTCCAGAGACTGGAAATTTGAGGAAGGCAAGGAAGAGGGCATTTCAACGAGGGGCCTGGGAACAGCATCCCATGGCAAAGGAAGGTGCAGTGGGAAGTGGCTGCTGGTTGTGAGAGCAGGGAGGCAGGGGACTGGGGGAGAAGAGAATGATTGAAAGGTGTGGAGAGAGGCTGGGAGGTAGGAAAGTGAGTGCAGCATGAGCTGGAGCTGAAGGCAAGGGATGGATAAGTAGAGGAGCCCAGGATGTAGAGGAGAATCCAGAACGCTGGGTGGACAGGGGTGGGTGGGAGGAAGGTAGAATGTGAGCATTAAACATAACTGTAGGACTCAGGAGAAACATCTGGGCCTCATCTCTGTAAGGTGAAACTTGGAAACCAATCGGGTGGCTGTGACGTCCGCGAGGCTTTAGGATGACAGTGAGGGACAAGAGGTAGGGAGTTTGGTGTAAGCACTGGAGTTCTGTTTGTTTTTCACAGGAGAGTCAGGGAAGGAAGCGATGGATTCAGGCTCAGGTAAACAGCAGCAGCAGCAGCATCACCAGATCACCCCCCCCCAATAACTGCAACAATGTTTCCTTTTTCCTCTTCAAAGTGTAGGACTCCCAGCTTTTTCTAAACTAATAAATTAACTAAATGTCTCTCTTCATTCTGCCCACTTCAAAAAGATGTTTATCTTTTAAAGATTTGTTTATTTGAAAGGCAGGGTGACAGAGACAGAGAGAGGAGACACACATACAGAGAGACATCTTCCATGCACTGGTTCACTCTTCAAATGGCTGCAAGAGCTGGGGCTGGGCCAGGCGGAAGCCAGGAGTCTGGAACACCCTCTGGGTTTCCCACGTCAGTGGCAGAGGTCCAGGCACTTGGGCTGTCATCTGCTACTTTCCCAGGTGCATTAATATGAAGCTTCAAAGGAAGCAGAGTAGCCAGGACTCAAACCTGTGCTGAGGTATGGGGTGCCAGCATCATGAGTGACAAGCTAAGCCACTTTACCACAACACTGACCCCTCAAAAAGATGTTTTTGATCAATAAACCAATTTTCAGCATCATTGCCTAAAAAAACTTGAGAAAGTTTGGCTGTTGACAAAAGTCATGTGACATTATCACAATACTATACAAAGAAAGCCTGGATGATTTTCCTCTAATATTAAAAAAAAAAAAAAGCAACTCCTTGAAATTGATTTCTCCTCCAGCCAGTGTAGGATTTTTTGAGAGGGGCAGAAAGTTGAGTCCACTAACCCAGTAGCAATTTCCCCAAAGAATATGCAAGGCTGTACTTACAGTTTCTGATCTATTTTTAAAAAACTGTTTATGTGATATAATTACACAAGGGCAGCCAACCTGAACAGGGGTAACAGCTAAGCGCTGGTCAGCATGTGTCCCTCCAGCCCTGTGCCTGTGTGAATGACAGCAATTTGGGTCTCAGGTGTCTCCCCATGCTCCCAAGTTCTCCTACAGTGCCACACGATGCATTCAGTTGTTGGGTGCATGTGCAAATTCACATCTCATGTCCAGACTTGCACGGGGCCTTTGGTGATTTCGCAGGTAGATGAAAACATTGAGGTGCTCTGTGTTTGTTCCAGGTTCACTTCAGCACCATCTGGATTTACAGCTTTGCCCACGTCTTGTCGACGGGCAGGATCCTGTTGGGAGTTTGCTCTGTCCTTAATTTCTGGGATTGGAGGGTGGGCATGGGGAAGGGATTGGTGTACCCTGTGTCTTAGGACGGCTGCTGGGCACTGTCCAGAGGAACCCACGAGTACCTCTCCAAATCCAGTGATAGGCAGATGCAGAATCCAAATTTTTATCAATCTACTAGACTCTGAGTAGTTATCTGCAGGATTTCCTACTTTATTCTGGAGAGAGCTAAATCAACACTAAAACGTCTTTCCTTTTAGACTTGTTTTTTTCATATTCAGTGATGGATAAAATGTTTATCTTCATTTCTGGTCTCATCTCTGTCAGCTGTTGCCTCACCTGTAGGTTCAAGTCAGCTCTAGATAATAGCTTTGAAAAATAAATGATCTTAAAATGTCAAATTTTTGGAAAAGTTGCAACAGAACTCACATATCTCCTTCAGCCAGATAGCCTAATTGTTAACATTTTAACACATTCGTTCTCTCTCTCTCTCTCTCTACACACACACACGCACACACACACACACACACGTGTGCTTTAAAAAGTTCATAGAGAAGTAGAATTAAATTTTAAGTATTTTGGTGCAGAAATATTTTGCAATTCATGCATATTTTTTCCATAGCACACATCCTTCATAGATTTTCTGGACACTTTTCATGTGTCGTGGGGTGTGTGTGTGTGTGTGTGTGTATACACCCACTCCCATGACTCTTTTTCTGAATACTTTTAAAGTAAGTTGTCAACACGATGCTCTTCCATCACCCCTACAGGCATCAGTGCTCATATCTGAGAGGCAGTGCCACTACCTAACCACAATACAATATCCAAATCAGAAAGTGAGCACAGAGGGAACGCTACTCACGCATCCAGAGACCCTGTTCACCTTTCACCAACTGCCTCAACAATCCCTTTTCCTTTCTGGGGCACGACCTGGCGCCGGCACCTGGGTCACAGTCACCTGTCATCTTTAGTCTCCTTCAATGCAGAACAGGCCCTGCTGATGTCTTCTCAGCCCGGGCACCCACCGCTGCTTCCCGGGGGTAAAGAAACACAGCAGCACCTCTGTCGACTATTTCCAGATTCAAAGTGTTGCACTTATTGAGTCCTTCACTTACAATCTGTGTTACCTATGTTTATAAGTTATGTCTCAATAAAACAAACAAACAAACAAACACAGCATCAGACTGGCATTGTGGTAGAGCAGGTAAAGCTGATGCCTGCAATGCCAGCATCCCATATGGATGTCAATTCAAGTCTAGGCTGTTCCACTTCCAACCCAGCTCCCTACTAATGTGCCCAGGAAAGCAGCGGACGATGGACCAGGTCCTTGGGCCCCTGGTACCCATGTGGGAGACCTAGAAGAAGTTCCTAGCTCCTGGCAATGATTTGGCCCAGCCTTGTCCATTGCAGCCATTTGGGGAGTGCACCAGTGGTCGGAAGATTTTCTCTTTCTCTCTCTCTGTCTCTTCCTATCTCTCTACAACTCTGACTTTCAAATAAATAAATAAATCTTAAAAAAAAAATCCGGTGAAAACAAGTGTTGGAATTTAGTCAATGCCTAACAAAGCATTGAAGAACTGGACCTCCTGAGGACTTTCTACATGCTGTTCATTCTACCTCTTTTCTTCCCCACAAACTCCTACTCATCCTCTCTCAGCCACGGGACGCTTCCCTTACATCTGCCCAGCTCAGATCCTCTTTAGAGGTACCTTGGACCAGAATCCTTTATGGCATTTGTTACAATTGCATCCACCCTCCTTGTGTAAAAGCTCACTTTTTAAATTTTGATAAAATACAGTTAACACAGAGACAAATGTTTGGTGTAGCAGTTAAGACACCAGTTAGGACACCTGTGTCTCATGTCAGAGCCCCGGGGTCCAAGTCCCAGCTCCACTTCCCATTCCGGTTTTCTGCTAATTAACATCCTGGCAGGCAGCAGGGGATGGCTCAGGTAGTTGGGTTTCTGCCCCCCACATGGGAGATCAAAACTAGGTTTGGGACTCCTGGCTTTCAGCCTGGCCCAGCCTCAGCTGTTGCAGATATTTGAGGAGTGGAACAGCAGATGGGAGACCTCTGTTTCATTGCCTGTCCAATAAATTAAAAACTTTAAGAAACACCCATGACCTCTAATTTGCCATCTTAGCCATTGTTAAGTGTCCAGTTCAGTAGTGTTAAGCACAGTCACATCATTGTGCAGCCAACCTCCCAAACCCCTTTCACACGGCAGAATTCAAACTCTGTGCTCATCAAACAACTCCCCGCTCCTCCCTGCCAACCACCGGCAATGACGCTTTCACTTCCTGTCTTTATGAATTTGACCCATGCCAGGTAACCAGTGCTTGCTATTTGTGTGTGTGTGTTTTCATAATAACCATCGTAATTGGGTATGAGGTATTAGCTCATTGTGGTTTCGATTTGCATTCCCCTAATGATTAATAATATTGAGCATTCTTACATGTGCTTGGTGGCCATTTGTATATCTTCTTTGGAGAAATTCCTATTGAAATCTTTTGTTCACTTATTACATGGGTTGTTATTTTATTGTTGAATTGTAAGAATTCTCTATACATTCTGAATATTAACTGTCCAGCAGATAGAAGACGTGCAAATATTTTCTGCTACTCCATAGGTTTCTTTTTCCTTTTGTTGACTGTGCCCTTTGAGGTACAGAAGTTTTAAATTTTGACGTAGTCCAGTTTATCTATTTTTGCTTTTGATGTCATATCTAAGAAATCATTGCCAGACTTTATGTTCAGGAACTTTTCTCTCATATTTTCTTCTAGGAGTTTCACAGCTTTGGCTGTTGTCTATAGGCCTTTGACCACTTTGCGGTAATTCTCACATATATTGCAAGTTAAAGGGCCAACTTCCTTCTTTTGCACGTGCCCATCCAGTTTTCCTGACACCATTTGTTGAAAAGGCTGTCTCTTCCTCTATTAAATGGTCTTGATAGCCTTGTCAAAAGCCATCCGGCCACCTATGCAGGATTTATTTCTAGGTTTTCTTGGTCTGTGTATGTTTGTCTTTATGCTGATACAATGAAATGTTCACTGCTGTAGGTTTGTAATAAGTTTAAAAAGCAGGAATATGAGACCTACAAAATTAGGCTTCTCTTTCAAGACTGAGTTAGTTATTTTGGATCTCTAGATTTTATGATATATTCTTCGATTTCTTCCAAAGTGACCATTGAGATTTTTCTGGAGATTGAATTAATGCTGTAGATTTTCTTGGATGGCAGTAATGGTAAGTCCCCAGATATATGAACATG
The DNA here is from genome assembly GCF_051225735.1 of Oryctolagus cuniculus. Classification (NCBI taxonomy): domain Eukaryota; kingdom Metazoa; phylum Chordata; class Mammalia; order Lagomorpha; family Leporidae; genus Oryctolagus; species Oryctolagus cuniculus. Next base: position 82,045,481 of record NC_142871.1, on the reverse strand, counting down.
AGCTATCTTTTCATTTATCTTGTCTCTTCTTTAATTTCTTTTAGTAATGCTTTGTAGTTTCTCAAGTTTTCTGTCCCCATGGTTAAGTTTACTCCCAAGTATTTTCTTCCTTTGAGATTATTGTAGCTATTTCTTTTAATTTCCTTTTTTTGGATTGTTCATTTATTTCTCCCTTTTTGAGTGGGATGATTTGGTCAATTTTTTTTTTACAGCTTTCTTAGGGCTACGAGATTCAGGAAGGTTTGCTCATAGATGTACCCTATGTTCTTTGTACAGCACTTGTCACTGAGTACATTCTCAATAAATGCTTGCAAAGTTTTTCTGACAGTGTCAGGCTGGTTTGGTAGATTCACCATCTATTCTTACAACAAATGATGCTAAGGATTTACCTTGACTCTTTCCAACCTTCCTCCCTTAAAAAAATAGCATCTAATATTTACTGGGTACTTACTATTAGCAAAGTATTTGTGTATGTGTTACCTTGTTTAATTTTTTTTTACAACAACAAAGTGGGATGGGCATAGAGTCAGAATATACCTTGTTATCAGTTTGGATTCTGCAATCAGACTTCCTAAACTTGAATCTGGTTCTATCACTTGTAAGCTATATGAACTTAGATGCCCTCCTTTATCTCTCTGTGCCTTGGGACCCTGTAATATGGGATTCAAAAAATGCATTCCTTTCTGGTTGTCCTCAGGATTAATTAAGATATTGTATGTCAGGTTCTTAGCACGTAGTAAGTGCTTGCTAGATAATATCAATGATCTCATTTTTGCAAATGTGGGAACCATGGATAAAATAGGATAAGACATCCGTGACCACGACCAGGCAGTCTAGAATACTGAAGCACTGATGCCCTGCACTAAAAATTTGGCATTCTGTCCTCTGAGACCAGGCAGTAAGAAAACGCTAAAGGGTCTGCAAAAGATGGAACTGTCCAAGATGCCAGGTATGAGCACGCAGGTTCAGCCTGAGTTTCCAAGCCCCTTTTATTCCTCAGAAACAATTGGAACACCTAGGGGAGTCAGGGTGTCCTGGCAGGAATCCACACAGAATGGATATCTGTACTTGGTCCATCAAGCTCTGCATGTAGATCTTCAGCACAGACCTGCCAGCCGGCTAGCAGGGTTCAAGTTGAGCCTCCTGGGGTGGGGAGGATGTTCAGGGGAGGGAGGGGGATTCTGACTCTCTCTCTGCTCACAACTTCATGGTCAGTATAGGCACACCCTCAGTAATCTTTGTCCTGTTTTCAGTAACTCTTGGGAATGGAAGAGGTCATGCCCTTCAGGAAAGACCAGGTCCTGAGCCCCAAGTTCAAGGGAAATAATAACCATTTCAGTGGTTATGTTAGCAGAAGGCAGGTTCACATAACATGAATAGCTAGCCTGTATTGGACACTCAGTATTCTTAGCACATTGCCTGTGATAGCCTATCTTTGGGTGACTATCCTGTCCCAATTTGCCTATTGTTTAATGAGATTGTTTTCCCAGTTGTAGCAATGAAAGTTCTATGTTGCAGAAAGCTCTTCAATCTTGGGTTGAGTTTGTTCCCTGCTGCTATAAGAAAATACTTGGGGTTGGGCAATTTATTGGGAACAGAAATAGATTTCTCACAGTTCTGGAGACTGAGTGGTCCAAGGTGTTGCATCTGGTGAGGTCCTTCTTGCTGCACCATGCCGTGACAGAGGGTGCAAGGGCAAGAGAGCATATGTGTGAGCAAACAAGAGAGGTCCAGACTTGCTCTTATGACAACCCACTCTCACAATCATGAACCCTGTCGTGCAGCAACATACTACCACCCTATTGGAATGCTGTGCGTCCATTGGTGAGGGCAGAGCCCTCATGACCTGATTACCTCTTCAAGGTCTCACCTCTCATCACTTGTGCATCGGGGATTAAGTTTCCAGCATGAGCACTTTGGGAGAAATGAGCCAATGACCAGGGGCAAAGCAGAGAGATCAGTCACCATAAGCCACCTGGCCAGCAGGGAACTTGGTGCAGAGGAGTGAAGTGGTTTCCTAAAGACATACCCCAACTGAGTATCAGAAGCAGGATCTGAACTCACACATTCTGCTCCAGGGCCTGTGCTCATAACCAATATGCAATGCTACCCAAGCCGGTTAAAGCAGCCTCTGCCAGCAAATGCTTGGGCTTGGTCCAGATACCAAATGCATGGCAAACAGCACTGGCGGCTGTGGGGGAAATAGTAAATTGTGCAATACAAAATTTCCCAAAATTAAAAACGGAAACTTGTATTTCGTTGCTGACAACATGCCAAGGATTGCTTTCTAGACTCGACTGGCTATCAGATTTGGTGCCTCGCCTTATTCTAGTTTAGGTTGTGCCTTTTATTTCAGCGAACCTGAGACTGGGAAACATTGATTAGATTGAGCTTGGTCGTAGGCAGTTCCAAGGTGGGGTGGGGAGCAGGGAGACATCGTGGGATTTGGGTTCTCCCAGAAGCATTTTCATCCTTCATGTCCTCTGTCATCCCTATGGAACATTGCTGCTCATGGCCACCTGACTGAATCTTCTTCCACTTCTATGCTTCCTCTTCATGCAACAGTTGTCCCCTTTAATCTTACTGTCTCCTTTCCTCCTGCTGTTTCCACTTCCGGGAGCACTACTTCGCTAGTGCTCCAGGGAATCCACCCCACACAAGTGTAAATACAAGATACTCAGCTCAGATCCCACCACTCCAAGTTCAGGGCAGCCTGGTACAGTGAGTGCCAGCTGTGGATCAGAGACCTGTATTCCAGTCTTTGCTCTATAACGTCCTACACACATCATTTCACTTCTCTGAACCTCAGTTTGCTCATTGATAAAATTAACTATTGTAATTCCACAAAAGACTAGTCACAGAGGACTCAAGGAGATGACAAGAGTGACGGAAACCAGCAGAGCCTTTTGAACATTGCAGATGCTTAACCAAATATACTTTTCTCAGCTCCAGGACCCGTCTGTCAACTTGGTGCAGACCAGAGGTGAGCAGCCTCTGAGAGTTCACAGTCATTGACTCAGGCCAAGGATGGGTGGGGGGCACAAGGCAGGAGAAAGCAAGGGCACAGTGACAGGTGCAACACCAACAACTTGGTGATTGGCTGGTGATCAAAGAATGATGGAATATTTCTGCCTTGGATTTTTAAAATGTTATTGTTCAAGTACAAGAAGAAGAGACATGTTCAAGGCACTGCAAGAAAGGGTGGGGGCAGTTATTGTAAAAGAAAAAAAAAAGATGTATGGACTTGGTTTGAAACTGGGCTCTGACAGCTGTCAGTAGTCTTAAGGCTGTTCTCTCAAGGGTTGTGTGGTCTTGCTTTTCCCTGAGTGTCTCTGTCCTGTTCTCACTACTGACCCGCTTCCTCAGGAAATCCTGATGCAACTCTAGAACCACCAGCTGGGGTACTTGGGTAAGTCTCCTGAGTAACATGTCTCTGGAGTCCCCACTTGCCAACTGGCAACACTTTAACTCTGCCCCATCTCAGTATATGGGGGGAGGAGGCCCTGTTAGCCGCTGCCACCTGCTGTTCTGGCTACCACTGCAGCCTATTGGTATTCCCTGATAGACACCCATGCCACTTCCCAGTAGGGACTGGTCAGCCCTGACCTCTGACATTTCTGGGGACATTGCTCTGACTCTTGGGGAAATGGCTTCTTGTGCTGGTTTCCTGTGGCCAGGGATATTTGGGGAATAAGGGCTTCCTGTGGCAAAGAGTCCTTCTGATTGTATCACCCTCCTCTCTATAGGTGGAGATTGTGAGGGAAAATCTATGGCTTCCACATGTAGCCACAGACTCCATCCCAAAGCACCCTTCACCAACCAAACCCAGGTCCTGCTGCTTCCTCCAGCCTACCCCACTGGATTTCCTCATTACTTCTGGGTCTTTTTCTTCTCCAGGGTCCTGAGTTTCTCCTGCGGCACAGCCCCATCACTCTCCTCTGCTCTGGCTGTTGTATTTGTGCACAGTCAAGCACCAGGAACCCGGGCAATATCGCTGGCTCCTTATTGCAAATCCCCTGCATTTCTGAGGTCGTCCCGAGGATCTCAGGTTTCCTCCCGCCTCACAGGCAAGCCGATTGGAGCCTCAGCACAGGGCCCAATCAAGGTATCCACCCAGGCCCATCATTGCTGTTTCCCGGAAGCCTCAGAGATCAAGGTGGCCCTTTTGGAGGCTTTCCCTCTTCTTCTGACAGTTCTACATGCATCTTGGTCTTTCTTAGTTCAAAGCTGACAGGAGAAATCTGACTGCCCCAGGGAATTGCTCTGCCCATGCTGATGGCCAGGCCAGGACTGACTGCCTTGGATGGGTCAGGGGCCACCCCTGGTCCAATCAACTGTAGTCAATTTTGGGGAGGGGAGGAGAGGGAAGCAAGTGAGAGGGGAGAGGTGTCCCCAGGAACAAATCCTGGTTCCTATGGCCTTCCCCTTTGGCACCCACTGTGCATAGGGTAATGCACAGTCTGATATTTCAAATACCTTCAAACTTGAAAACTCAACTGTCTTGAACTAATTGGCTTGGGGACCCCTCTCTCCCCCATGAAAATTTGCAATGCTGCTGTGGTTGTGGTTTTGTTTTGCTTTGTTTTCATTTCAGGGATGAAAAGAACCGTAGGGTACTAGAGCGGCCGGGAGACGTTGAGTGTTGTCATCTAGTCTCTGTTTTTGTTGCCCAGATGATTCGCGTGTAGGTTTAGCACCATCAGATTTCACACAGATAAGTCATGATTCACAGCTTCACAATACTGCTGTGTCCTTCCCTGTTGCCTTTCATAATAGGACTTCAGCGGCCCTTAAAACACCAACTAAATCTCATTAACATTATCTCCGACACGTTAATAGGAAAAACAGGTCTGCAGCGCAGTGACATTTTGTGATTAAAAATACATTTATTTAAATGGTTGAGTTGCCTTCATTTGAATATTGCCCACTGCTTCCATAATAATAGCAGAAGTTTTTCACAGAGGCTTTTTAGTGGCTAACCCCTGCTATATCTCTACCAACAGAATAAAACCTTGAATAATATGCCTTGATTTGATACATGCTAATTGCTTATCAGAAATTACTCAGTTGTAGCCCACCATGGCTGAAATTACTTCCAAGGAGAAAACTGGGCACTTTAGAAAGGAACATTAATGCCGCTAGGCCACTAGTGTCACATTTAGTATTCTAAACGGTGACTGTAATGGCCTGAGAGAATCAGTGCTCACCAAAGGCATCTTACGTTCCCCCAAAAGACAAAGGAACAGAGAGAATCGCACCTCAGATGTAGCCTCAAATGCAAAACATAGGACTTCTATCTATTATTAGTTTATTTAACATTATGAGTAACTTAAAGCAATTGCTGTTCTTCAACTAAATAGACACATTCTATATCCAAGATAATGTAAAATTACTAACTTAAATGTTTGTGGAATGGTTCTCTCTCTCTCTGTGACACAATGCTCCTTTTTCTAAAAACTTTTTTAAATGTCATTTTTATTTATTTGAAAAGCAGAGAGAGAGAAAGAGAGAGAGAAAGAGGCTGGCGCTATGGGGTAGGGGGAAAAGCCACCACCTGCAGTGCTGGCATCCCATATGGGCGCCAGTTTGAGTCCCAGCTGCTTCACTTCCAATTCAGCTCTCTGCTGTGGCCTGGGAAAGCAGTAGAAGATGGCCCAAGGTCTTGGGCCCCTGCACTCATGTGGGAGATCTGGAAGAAGCTCCTGGCTCCTGGCTTCGGATTGGCGCAGCTCTGGGCATTGCGGCCAATTGTGGGGTGAACCAGTGGATGGAAGACCTCTCCCTCTCTCCCTCTCTCTCTGCCTCTCATTCTCTTTCTGTATAACTCTGACTTTCAAATAAAATAAATAAATATTTAGAGCGAGAGAGAGAGAATGTGCAGACATTTGCTGGTTTACTTCCCAAGTGCCTGCAATAACCAGGGGTGGGCCAGGCCAAAGGCAGGCACTAAGAACTCAATCTGGGTTTCTCATGTGGGTGGCAGGGACTCAACTGCTTGAGCCATCACCTGCTGCCTTCCAAGGTGCACATTAGCAGGAAGATAGAAGGGAGAACAGAGGTAGTATTCAAACCCAGGCCCTCCAGTTCGGGATGTGGGCATCCCAAGCAGCAGCTTAACCTCTGCACCAAATGCCTGCCCCAATGCTCTTGCTTTTTTTAAAAAAATTACTTATTTATTTGAAAGGCAGGGTTTTATATAGAGATGAGGAGACAGAGTCAGAAAGAGATAGAGATAGAGAGAGAGAGAGAGAGAGAGAGAAAGAAAGAGAGAGAGAGAGAATCTTCTATCCACTGCTTCATTCCCCAGATAGCTGCAATGGCCAAGGTTGCGCCAGACCAAAGACAAGATCTGGGAAATGAATTCGGGTCTCACACATGTCAGGCAGGGGCACGTGCATTTTGGCCATTCTCTGCTGCTTTCCCAGACACATTAGCAGGGAGCTGGATCAGAAGTGGAGCAGCCAGGGCTCACACTGGCACTTTGATATCAGACGCCCGCATCACAAGTGGCAGTTCAACCTGCTGGCCCCATGCTCCTGCTTTGATCTCAAATAAATGAGGTTACATTTTCTACCCAACTCTTTCGTGTACTAGTGCCATAATTTTCCTCGAACAGGGCTCAAAATGTTTTACAGTTAAGGACGTCTACTTAGATTTGAAATAACCCACAGAGGATCACTGGGTGAGCAGCAGTCTGATGACTGAGAGGGTGGAGGCAGTGAAGTAGCCATGTGCGCTTCCCAAAGCTCCAAGGTGGCAGGGATGGGGTGGGCAGGGAGGAGCCAGGTCTGCTGCCTACACAGATGCTGCCCTGCCAGGAGGGGGATATATGGAAACCACAGCAGGCCCTCCCCTGGCTGAGAAGGTAGAGCTGGGTAGATGCAGTTGGTTTAGAAGAACTCCAAGGGCACAGGGCAGGTTTACGTGGAAAGCAGCATTCATTCCCTGATAAGGACAGGGGGTTGGATGCTGTACATTCCCCTCCTAAGCCCCACCCTTGCATCATCCTTTGGGTGTGTAACTGCAATGTTCAGGGACTCTGAAACTCTCCCAGCTCCTCCTTCTCCTCCTCGAGCTGGCTGTGTGAAGGGAAGACAGCCACAGGAGCTCCGAGCTGGTCCTTCTTTTTCAACATGTCTGAGGAGGAGCAACAACATTTCTCTTTTGGGGTCCATACATCAAACCTCTGGAGGCTCTTGGCTTGGCCCTGTTACATCATGGGTGCACATTGGTGGTGGTGGTGGGGACCCACCATTAGGGAAAGGGGGTAGAAACCATGACTGGCATATCCCATCTTGAAGAAAAAAGAAGTGCTGGGTGGGGCCGGCGCCATGGTGCAGTAGGTTAATCCTCTGTCTGTGGCACCAGCATCCAATGTGGGCACCAGTTCTGGTCCTGGCTGCCCCTCTTCCAATCCAACTCTCTGCTATGGCCTAGGAAAGCAGTGGAGGATGGCCCATGTCCTTGGTCCCCTGCACCCACATGTGAGACTAGGGGGAAGCACTTGGCTCCTGGCTTCAGATCGGTGCAGCTCTGGCTGTTGTGGCCATTTGGGGAGTGAAGCAGCGGAAGGAAGACCTTTCTCTCTGTCTCTCCCTCTTACTGTCTGTAACTCTACCTCTCAAATAAATAAATAAATAAATAAAATCTTTAAAAAACCCAAAGAGGTACTTGGTAGACAGAAGCAGCCAATGAGAACTACAGTCTCCTTCAGGCATTTATCCTAAGCTGGGATGGTTCTATTTCTGGCATGAATGGTGTTTTTGTGAAGACCCTTGAAGAGCACCAGCTCTTTATAGAAGTGGATAGCCCAGACATAGCTCCATCATCACTCAGTCCACACCCAACCCAAATCCCCACCCCCTCTGGCTCTTCTTTCCCAGTAGCCACCATATCATGCTGCTTCTGTGGGCAGTGGTCCTAAGACGTGCTGGTGTTTTCTTGGCAGACAAATGCCAGACGTTTATACTGAGTGCATTCACCGGTTGGGAAACACTGATAGTTTCTGAGCATAGGGATGAAATGACAGGACTTTTCCCAGGGAGATCAGTCTGGAAGGGTGCAGGATGGACTGAGTGAGCAGAGGCAGGTGGTGAGGGAATGAAGGAGGGTAGGGGTGAAGGAAGAGGGGGCAGAAAGGAAAGAGAGGGAGCTAGAACTGATGACACTTCTGGAGGCAAAGTCTTACGGTTCTTCCAAACGGATTGATGTTGAGGAGCAACAGAGAGAGAAGAAGTCAATTTTTTTTTTTTTACTGGAGTTCTCAAGTTTTAGAATTGAGCAAGAAGAAGAAGGAGAGAGTGCATTTGATGTGCAGGAGGCAGCTGAAAATACGGATCCAGAACTCTATGGGACGGTTAGAGGGGGAGGTCAGAGCTGGAGAGAAAGAACCAGAGTAGATTTATAACAGATGTAGCAGGGACAGTGAGCGTATACATGGAAGACTGCAGAGAAGTGAGGAAAGAGCTCACTCTGTCTAGGAGCCTGAGAGTCACCCTTGAGTCCTCCCCTGCCCCTCTGTTCCATCTTGCAGCTACACCTGAAATCCTACCTTCAAATCTCTTTTTGCATCTGTCCACTACTGCCCATGTGTACTTCCAGCACCTTAGTTCAGCAGAAGGCCTCTCCTGCCTGGGCCACAGCAAGTGCAGTGGCTCCTAAATGGTGGCTTCCACTTCTTCCTACCTCCAATCCACCCTCGCCTAGCAGTGAAAAGAATTTCTTGAAATGTGAATGTTATTGTGTCACCCCTCTGTTCAAAATCCCTTAGTAGCATCACACTGAGGGTGGACTACAGTTCCAGGATCCTACCCATGGTCTGCAAGACCTGCTGGGACCTGGTCCTTGCCTCCCTCTCATCCGTATGTCATTTTCCCCTTCACTCATTCACACTCAGCTTTCAGTCTGTCTAGCAGTTATGCCCTAAAGAACCTCACAGCCTTGCTCTGCCCCTTTCCTTATCTTCCACCTTGCCAGGGTCGGCTTCTACTCCCCATTGCCCAACTTTCCCCGCTAACAGAATGTTTTGAATGCCTGATTATTTGGCCTGCAACGATCGACCCCTCCATAGCCAACACCTACCTCGCACCTTAGTACTGTAGCAAGGAGCCGAGCAGGAACAAGACAAGCATTCAGAAACCTCCCCGGGGAAGGTGCGTGGTGCAGCAGTTAAGATGTCCCCATCCCATATCGCAGTGCCTGGGGTTGAGCTGCTCAGCTTCCAAATTGAGTTTCCAGTTCCCAGCTTCAGCCTGGTCCAGTGTAGGCTCTTGCAGGCATTTGGGCAGTGAACCAGCAGATTGGAGCTCTTTTGCAGGCTCTTTGTCTCTCTTCCTCTCCCTCTCCTTCCTTGCCTTTCAAATAAAAATAAATAAAATTTAAAGAAAGAAAAACTTAGAACTTAAAAGCTCACAGGGCAAGCTGTAGGGAACCCTGCAGTCACAATGCCCACAACAATCATTGTACTTTCCCTTTTAAAATGTGCTCCAGGGGCCGGCGTGGTGGCATAGCAGGTCAAGCTGCCGCCGGCAATACCAGCATTCCATAGGGTTCACTTCTGATCCAGCTCCCTGCTGGTGGCCTGGGAAGGGCAGCAGAGGATGGCTCCAGTGCTTGGACCACTGCACCTATGTGGGAGACCCAGAAGCAGTTCCTGGCTCCTAGCTGTTGTGGCCATCAAGGGAGTGAACCAGCAGTTGGAAGCGCTCTCTCGCTCTCTTTCCCCCTCTCCCTCTGTAACTCTTTCAAATAAATCCATAAATCATTTAAAAGTTAAATGAAATGTGTTCCGTTTTAAAGAATGTGACACTTAAATTTGTTTTTTAAAAGTACAAAGAATTCTTCATTTGGAAAAGGGTTCATCTTGAAGTTTCTTAAAATATTTTTTTTCTAACAGACTGAAATCTTGTCATTTTATTTTCCACCAGTCAGTTCCCACGCGTTTTGAATAGTGCATGGATTACAGAAGGAAAAGCATGCTTGTGTCACTGTCGAATCACAGGTGATAAGGTCAAGACACAAACATTCACTAGGAATGGCAAAGACCATCAGGGAGAACATCAAAGGTAGAGACCAGAACATTGTCAGCACTGGAACTTGGCTCACATCAAAACCGAATTCATTTTCTAGCGATTTCCTCTAGAAAACAGAGATGAAACTCCTGCCATTCTTTTCCAGGAGCTGAAATGGACTTGAGAATAAAAATCTCGACGATTTTTCTGAGTAGCCCTGGGTAGGCTGCGCTGAGCCGCCTCTCGAGGCCACTTCAACCCATAGGCGTGTGCTTTATCCAGTGAACAGCCCGGCGGACAGACGGCACTGGGACAGTTAAATGTGAGCATAACTTCGAAAAGTGAATAACAAGTTCTTTTTTTAAATAAAAAAGGAAATGAAATTAAAAACAAGGCTTCAATGTAACCTGTAGAACTTGAAAGGGCAAACGCATCCCCCCTCGTGAATTTGGTTCCGGTTCACCAAGTCCCAGCTATCAGAGCGGCAGGACACGTGAAGGGGAGCGCACGGCGCAAGCCCGGGACTTCCTGGCCTCTGTGGGTTTCATGTGGGCTCGGGTTATTTTAAAGAGTTTAATGTTAACAGATTTCTGCTTATATTCACAATGCTTTTTGTAGATATAGATCTATTTGATGCAAACCAAGCGGCATATGATGGCTGCAGAAGTCATTCACAGGAAACACCCCACCCACCAAAGACTTAGCTATTTAGATAAGTATGCACAAGCGAACTTGAGATTGAGATCCAAGCCCTGTCTAAATCCAACTTCGTCACGTCTGATTTGGGTGGGAAAATGAAAACTGGTACTTGCACAAAAACAGTTTCACATGAACACAGTCTGACCAGCGCTGCTGTTCTTTTCACCTTGTGTGTCCTCCTGGGTGTACCAGGACGGGGTGATAAAGCCAAGTCATGTAACTGCTGCAAAGGACATCGCAAGCCATGTAAATCCAGGGTTTATCCTGAGCACGAAGGGCCAAGGTGCTGACAGCCAGCACCCACCAAGAAGCCTTTGAGTTACTTTTTTTTAAATTTTTATTTTTATTTATTTTCTTTTATTTTTTGACAGGCAGAGTGGACAATGAGAGAGAGAGACAGAGAGAAAGGTCTTCCTTTGCCGTTGGTTCACCCTCCAATGGCCGCCGTGGCCGGCGCGCTGCAGCCGGCGAACCGCGCTGATCCGATGGCAGGAGCCAGGTGCTTATCCTGGTCTCCCAAGGACTTGGGCCATCCTCCACTGCACTCCCTGGCCACAGCAGAGAGCTGGCCTGGAAGAGGGGCAACCGGGACAGAATCCAGCGCCCTGACCGGGACTAGAACCCGGTGTGCCGGCGCTGCAAGGCAGAGGATTAGCCTAGTGAGCCGCGGCGCTGGCCACCTTTGAGTTACTTGTTCTATGCTTTACTCAAAATCTACAAGGGAAAAATGCCAGATCACATGTTTTCAGCATGTAGAAATCATTGACTGCTCCTAAACATGTTTTTAGTGCTACCATGGGGTAAAAAAACTAAAAGGTTTTTGGCCAAAATATTCAATTTTGCCTTTAAGCAAATGTATCTAATTCCAAATGGGAACACAACTTTTCATCAGTTTTTATATACAAGGCAGGAACAGCAATTAAAAAAAAATCACTGTTAGCTGTACTGAAAACTGGACCAACATATTTCCAATGTATTATTTGCTGAATCTTCATAACACCACCACAAAATAGGTGTTAACTCCCTTTGATAGATGGATGAATTAGCACTCAGATAGATTAAATAGGCCCAATGTCACAACAGCTAATAAGTGACCAGTTCAGTATTCAAATCCAGGCTTCTGGAGGCAGGTGTTTAGCTTAGCAGCTAAGATGCCCATGTCCCACATCAGAATACCTGAGTCTGAGTCCTGGCTCTGGCTCCTGACCATCTTCCTGTTAATGTGCATCCTGGGAGGCAGCAGTAATGGATCAAGTAAATGGGTTCTTGCCACCCCTGTGGGCGACCTGGATTGAGTTCCCATTTCCCAGCTTCATCCTACCACAGCCCTGGCCATTGTGGGTATTTGGGGAGTGAGTCAGCAGACTAGAGAGAGCTGATGTACCCCCCCCCCCCCGCCATCCCGTCTGCTTTGTCACTCAAAATAAAAAAAAAAAAAAATCAAACAACTGCTTCTATGATTTCATGCTACTTCTCTTGGAAATGCTATGGGAGAAATTGCAATGTTTCATGTCCCAGATCTGTATGTCTTCTTTGAATTGGAGACTAATAACAGTCAGTGGTTCTCTCTAACATTTACCCTAAAATTGGCCATATGTCCTTATTGATATGTTACACTTCACTCCAACTTGGTTCTCTCTTCTTACCCCATGTGGCTTCATTCGTTTCAGAAACTGGATCTGTCCTGTCCCTTTTTTCTTCTCTTGTTTGATTTTCTAACAAACCATCTACAAAAGACATAGTGTTTTATTTCCATGATTATAAATCTAACAGATTTTTAGGTAAACTTTTTAACTAAAAAAATAACACCTTTATGACCAGAGCACAAATCATAAGCTTACAGTTCAGTGAGATTTCTCAAGGTGAATACACTCATATAACTAGCAGCAGATCAAGAAACAGAATATTATGAGTAAACTCAATGGTGTTTTAAATGCTGGATAGACTGTTCCGATTTCAAAGTTTATGTGCATACTCTTTTGAAAAGGTAAGAATGTATTTGAAATGTGCTTCATTATTCCACACTTTAGGTTTTATGTATTCTGATTTTTCATACCTTGTGTTTTCTTTTATTTCAGAGGCAGAGAGAGAGAGAGAGAGAGAGAGATAGAGAGAATCCCATCCACTCCCCAAATACCCACAATGGTGGGGCTGCAGCTGGAAGCTGAGAACTCAATCCATGTCTCCCACATGGGTGGCAGAAATCCAGCAACTTGAACCATCACCCATGCCACCTGGGTTTTGCCTTAGCTAGAAGCTGGGATTGGGATCAGAGACGGGATTGAAACCCAGACACTCAGATACGGAACATGAGCATTCTAACCTGTCGTCTGAGCTGCTCGGCCAAATGCCTGCTCCCATTCACCTTATTGTTTCTTAAACCTTTGATGCATTTAAAGAGAACTTATGCTGAACATTGTAAGCATCAAGCTATGAATGCCTCCTCCACCCACACCCCACACCCAAATCCGCCTCGTACAATCCTGGGACTGCTTTCTGTTAGCTGTTAAATTACAATGTGTCCTTTTATGATAAGCAGATAGTAGAGACATTTATGTTTTTAAAATTTAAGAAGCACCTCCTCTATAAGGACTTGTCCTGTAGTTTACCAGTGGGTCTAAGTTCATATTCATAGGAGCAAAAATGGCCCAAAGCCTGCTGGTTCTGTTCTCTGACTTGTCAATATATAGGATGCTGATTCCTGAATAGGGATATCAAATTAGTTTAAACACTGTTCTACTTTTGTCTCCATGCATTATGGTTCGCTTTCCTGTTGCCAGTGGAAGATCTGCTGCTGTCGCATGTGACAAAGCGAGCTTCGCTTCTGTGAGACAAAGGGAGGCAGGCCTCCAGAGCCGACAGTCAAACACGCATGTTCCAAGAGCCAGGCTCCTCACGTGAAGAGGGTCTGCTGTGTTTCAGAGATGAGTCACTGAGGATGGTACAGATGGCTCAGAGCAACGATTCAGAGATGGGAGAAAAATAACTGATGGCGCTGAAATGGAACTCACCAACGTGAATGGGGGTGAGTAGATGAGTGTCAGTTAGACATTTTAGTACCAAAATTGTCTCAAGTTCTCATTGTCCCATTGAAGTTGGATGACCTCAAGGAAGTTTGTCTTGTGCCAAGTGGTTTCTTTTATTAGATAAGTCTTCAAGACTTGCACATCTAATGTGCCGTAACAGAAATGCGGCTGCATTAGATTCCCCTGGGAGCCTTGGGTAACGGTTTGCACCACTGATGGAGAATCTGAGGTTGCATCAGGCATCTTAGTAATTTTCTTGCTCTCCAACATCTGAGAACTGCTTCAATATTGGGTCAACACCCCATACAAAATTATTGTGGGAAACTAAAACTACAGTAGCATTGAGTTTTAGAGTCCATATGAAATTCAGACAGAATTTTTCATGGGAAGACCCTGAAGCCAGTGAATGAGTGATTTGGACCTTGCCACCCAGAAACTCAGTCATGAAGTCAGAATGAGGACGAGGTGCTGTGCTGCCCAGCTCACCTTGAATTGCATAAACAACACCCTCATCCTCCATCTTGAACTTAAAATGCAATTCTGTAGTGGATGGTTATCTTTTTATATACTATAGTCATTTTATGCACCAAATAAAACTGGAAAATGTGAACACAAAGAAAGTGACTATTTTAGTGTGCTTCTTTGAAATATTTTTATGTCTTGTACTTAGATTTTTTTACAGTTATATTAATTTCTATGTAATTTTGTATCCTTCTTAGAAAAAAAACTTTCAACTTTTACTATGATAAGCTTGGTTTTACAGTGAGAATACCTACTGAAGGTAGTTTTGTATTGAAAATCAAGTTATAAATGTTGTAAACGCTGCAGTGGTTGCTAATAGAAACTGATACTTTGCTCCCATAAGAACCATTGGTTTACAATGAGAAATACAGAATCTCTGGTTCAAGGAATGAAAACTTAAGTTTGAGATGGGAAATATATCACCCTTCCTGGAAAAACATGATGACTACCCTCTGATGTGAAAAGCATGGCCATGTGGTTACACTCTCTTGAAAGGGTGAAAAAGTTCTGGGTGCTGCTTCCCTGTGTTGATGGTGATGCACAAAGGAGAGAGAGCAAAGGTGAAGCCAAATACTGGTAAGCCACTCTTGGAGCAGAGGAGTTATTAGGAAGGGCAGGCCTACTCATGCTGTTTGATGAAACTAAGCTGGTAGTTTGGTTTTCTTGTTAGAGAGGGGAGCAACAGAAATGGGTTTTTATATCAACCTACCCTAGAGAATTTAAATAGAGAACTTTTCCATAGCAGGTGTTGGCTCTTAACTTTAAATCAAACCAATGGTTTGGACTGGGTAGAAAAAGTATCATTGTTGTTAATTCCATCAGTTCTGATCCTTGATTTGTCCTCAGAACTAAGCAGGTTTTTTTAATCCTATCCCCCTAATTTATTGGATGGCACTTATCACTGTCCGATATTTTTTTCTGTAATCATTTGTTTCCTTATTTCCTCCTTTCTAGAACAGAGATCTAGTGGGTCAATTTTCAGTTCACCTCTTATTTTTGTGAATAAAGTTTTATTGAAACTCAGCCACGCCCATTCACTTACATAATTCTAGAGCTGCTTTTGTGTAACAATGGCCAACATTAAGTGGTTGTGACTGAGAACACTAACTTGGACCCATATCAAAAAGTCCAAGGAAACTTGATGAAAATGACATCTATTGAGTGGTATTTCCAAAAAAGTTGGAATTAGTACTGGAACAGAAGCATACAAGGACACTCACACAGGTGCTCACTTATTCAGTCTATGCTTGTTAAGGATGCTGTGCCCTCCCTCCCCCAGGAATTAAAGACTGGGGGGGTTGCTACTTAACTTTGCTACTGTTGTGTAAAAGAAGCCCTAGTTATATATGTGAGTCAATGAGCATGGCCATGTTCAAATAAAACTTTATTTACAAAATAAGAGGTGGATTGAAACTAGCGCACTGGTCACAGTTTGCTGACCTCTGTTCTAGAGCTGGAGGAATTAAGGAAACAAATAATTATACAAGAAAACATCAAGTAGTGAGATGTTTTATTAAAGAAATAAATTAGGCTGATATAAGTAAACACTATTGTTTTTAAATTTTTTTAGTAATATCCAAACAATGTTCAAAAGTTCATGGGAATGCATACTATGGAACACTATGCATGAATTTCAAAATTTTTGTGCCAAAATAAATTTATCTTTTAATTGTATTTTCCACAAACTTTTTGAATTACCCCCATATTCACATGATTAAAATAATCAAAAGCCCTGAGAAATTATTAATTTAGAAATATACATTCTTATTCATTTTGACCCCAATAGCATAATTTTACTTTCATATATTTGTGTTTATTCTTAATGTTTCTTAATGCAAATTTAAGCAATTACAAATATGTATCCTTATCCCCCCCACACCTTTTAAGCAAATGTATCTATTCCTTACTTAATGTGTCCTGGACATCTTTTCATATCAGTAGATAGAAATACCCCTCTACCACCATTTGCTGTTCTATAGCTGAGTACTCTTCCTAATGTGTATTATGGTTTATTTAATCCGTTCCCTACTGTTTTCTCCAGAGAGACAGAACAAATAGGCTGAACATACGTGTGTGAGATGTAGGTCATGGACCTGGCTCACTTAATGATGGCAGCTGACAAGTCCCATGATCTGCTGGGTGGGCATGCAGGCTGGAGGCTCAGGAGAGCTGCTGGCGTGGTTACAGTCTGCAGGCCAGCAGGCCTGAGACCAGGAAGAGCCAATGTGTTTAGAGTTCAAATCTGAAGGCAAGAAAAAGCCAATGTCCCAGTTTTTGAAGATGGAATTCCTACACGAAAAATTCTTTATGTGGGGGAGGTCAGAATATTTGTACTATTTGGGACTTCAGTGGATTGGATGAAGTCCATCCACATTAGGGAGGGCTGTCTGCCATATTCAGGCTACTGATTTAAATGTTAACCTCGTCCAGAAACACCAGAATGTGTGACCAAATACCTGGGCACCTTATGGACCAGTCAAGTTGGCATGTAAAATTAACCTTGACACCCACTAACAGGCAATTGGGTAGATTTCAAATTTTGCTACTATAGATAATATTGTAATGAATAACCTTGCACATCCATCATTTCATACATGTGGCAGCATAGCCTTCTATAGGATATATTTCCAGAAGTGGGATTTACTGGGTCAAAGCAAATAATTGATACAGATTATCCTATTGCTATCTATGAGGTTTATTCTAATTTGCAGTCTCATCAGCATATATAAATGGTTATTTCCCCCATGGTCTTGCCAATAACTAATTACATTATCAAACTTTGGGAACATTTTGCTGATTTAATAGGTGAGAAATGATATTATCATTTAGCCTTAATCAAATTGTTCACAATAAGAGTCAGGTTGCAATATTTTCATGTGCCTTAGGACCACTTGTACTTTCTATTCATGCCCTTTACTCCGTTTCTATTGAGTTTTTGGACTTTTTTTTTTTTCCATTTCTAAAGCTCTTTAATGTTACAGAGCTTTCTCTTTTGTGATGCAGGCTTGCAAACCTTTTCTTAGTTTGTCATTTATATTCTGTGCTTCTGTTGTTTTTGTATCTTTTTTTAAAAGAATTATTTATTTACTTGAAAGCCATAGTTTTAGAGTGAGAGGAAGAGACAGAGAGGGAGAGAGACAGAGAGGGAGAGAGGGAGAGAGACAGAGAGGGAGAGAGACAGAGAGGGAGACAGAGAAACAGAGAAACAGAGAGACAGAGAGGGAGAGAGGGAGAGAGGGAGAGGGAGAGCGGAGGAGGGAGAGGGGAGAGGGAGAGGGAGAGGGAGAGGGAGAGGGAGAGGGAGAGGGAGAGGGAGAGGGAGAGGGAGAGGGAGAGGGAGAGGGAATCTTCCATCTGCTGGTTCATTCCCCAGATGGCCACAATGATCGTGCTAGGCCAGACAGGAACCAAGAAACAAGAGTTTTATCTGGGTCTCCCATGTAGGTGTCAGGGGCCCTAGCACTTTGGCCATCTTCTGCTGCTTTTCCCAAGCTCATTAGCAGGGAGCTGGATCAGGAGTAGAGCAGCCAGGACTAGAACCAGCAGCCAAATGGGATGCTGACAGGGCAGTCGGTGGCTTTACCCACTGTGCCACAGGGCAGGCCCCTGTATCAATCTTTTCTTTTACAGCACCCAGCCGAATTCTGAGTCATGACTAGAAAGGACTTTATAGGGCACGGTAGATGGGGTGTTCAGGGTATGAGATACAGTCTAACTCTTGGCTTTTGCACTGGGTAAACATTGGAGAGAGAGGTGCTAGCCCCTGGGGAAAACTAGACTGTATGTGGCTGAACCCAAATGACAATGAAAAGTAAAAACAGATTTTGCCCAGTATAAACTCTGCGAGTGATGGAAAACAAACAGTATCAGAGAAACACACACAATGATAGTCATTACATTGATTTTGGACTTCAGAAATATAATCTCTTTGAGGGCAAAAGTTATGGTTTGTCACAATTCCTCCATCTAGGAATGCATAGATTTAATGTAAATTTTGTTAAAAATAACTTAATTTCAAATTGACTTAAAAATCTTGCTGTTTCATCTTTATAAATTGAAAAGCAGATTTGCTTATACTAGTAGCTTTTTATGGTACTTGAATAGTGGTCTGACTACTTTTACAAATGAATAATGGATTAAAAGTACACTTTGCAGCTTACATTAGTTACTTTTGTAATGCAAAATAGAAGCATGATAATGTACTCTTCAGCATGCTTTAATATGATTTATACATACACTACACAGCATAAGTAATTCATTATGCCCTTCACAGTACATTTCCTGGGTTCAGAGCTCGTGTTTACCAGTATTTCATCTCATAATCTGGTTGTCTAATGGAGGGAGTCTGGGACCACGAGGGACAACTCTGCGCTCCACTTGCCCCTGACTCATTCAGTGACCTTAGGCAAACACTCTCTAGGATCTGGAGCTGGTGTTTCTAAAAGTGCAGAGATAATACCTTATAGATCCACCCTAGAAGTAGAGGCTATAGACTAACTATTTTAGCTCTGTAAATAGCTATGAACTCTGGAAATAAACAGGTAGGCTTCACAGTGTAAGAATGATTTTTCCAAGGAATGTGCCCATTTTGAAAATGACACTCGATGATGGTCATTTACATAAGGCAACACTTGATGGCAGTGCCTTTGGGAAGAAACCCTCTACTATTTGGTAAACAGCACTTTGTCACATACTATTTACAAAGTGTGGATTTACTGGAAAGCATAGGTGATGGCCTTTGAAGACAGCTGCCTTTAAATTGCCTTCCATTTTTGGATAAGCAAGTACAGATTTCATTGAAACCTGTGAGTTGGAAGTGGGAGAGTGGTTCCAAGAAGCAGGCCTGCCACTAACATTTGTGAAGCCTAGGGCAAGAGTACAAATGGAGAGTCCCACATACCATAGGTTTAAATATTTAAATGGTATAGATCAGGCTAACAGACTGTTAAATAAAATATGTTCTATCCTCTTACCTTGACAAATATATCTTCATAATGACCTAGAATGCCAGGTTTGAAGTCAGGCTACTCTGAAGGACACATTTATACGTTGTCGGTGTAATGGTGATAGGTCACCACTTCTCATCCACAACTGGAACCCACCCACACCCTTGAGATATGCTTCAAACTCTGAACTTATTTGTGATTTTCAAATCATGTTTGTTTCTTTTGGGTAATGTCGATGATTGTCTCTATGAAAATGAGAATCCATTATAGTAACCGAAACCTTTGAAATAGTGAGCTTTGTGTCTGTGATAAATGCTTTGACACAATTTAAATCCTCTGACAATCTACGTTTTGACCTGGTCTATTTAAACTTTGCTGGGAATATAATTTTCACATCAAACTTCCATGGCAAATTGTAGGATGAGTAAAATATACAGGTTTTGTGCACAGAATTATTTTTTTGCCTGACACATAGCCATTATTTTAGACTCAAAGGAATCTTATTGGTCAAATAGATCTAATAATGGGAAGAGTGTAATAGAAAAATTATGTCCTTAGAGAATGCACCTTAAGCGGTTTATTTTATAGCTGATATTTTTATTTTTGCTTGGGTATAGGATTCTTGTTTGTCAAGACTCCACTTTCTTTGTTAAAATGTAAAATGCATATTGGGCAAATGCTCCAGGGCAATTTGCATAAAAAGTGATGACAAAGAGCAATTAGTACTTCATTATTATGCAGTGAAATGCTACTTTGCTCAAAAGTGACTATAGTCCCCCCCCCCCATATATCTGGTATAGCATTGTTCTAAAAATAGTACTTAAGAAACCTCTGTTTATAAATCAGCATCTTTGACTTTCCACTAACAACTCATGGGGAGAAAATCCAAGTATGAAATAAAGTTATTATCCAGATCTTGAGAATGAAAAACAAGCCCGAGAATTCTGCTAGATAAGAGAGAGCAGAAGATTTTTATGTCTCATCAAATTAGATCCATATCTTTTTTTACCCCTTGGGATCAGCTTGGAGAGTAGACTTGGATCACACACTGATATTGACATTCCCTCCTCCCAACACACACACACACACACACACACACCCAGAAATAGGTCATGCCACACACAGCTACACTGCAGAGAACAAACAGTCCCCTGGTATCTCCAGTTAGGAATGCTTGATTTTTGAGTACAGATTTCATTACCACAAAATTCCTTTAGGGCAAAGAAGAATTGCATCAAAGAAGCTGTGTAGAAAGGCAGACTTCATAAAGGTTTGCCCTATCACCTTACCAGGCTCTGCCAGCCTTGAATTTTCCAGGAAATGCTCATTTCTGGATTTTGGCTTTTGGTTCTCTTGTTGAGCCAACATATTATCTAAAACTTTGCAAGCCTAAATGTGCCAGCACTCTGTGTGTATGTGTGTGTGTGTGAGAGAGAGAGAGAGAGAGAGAGAGAGAGAGAAAGAGAGAGAGTAACTGGACAGTGGCAGGGTAAGAAGGAGCACAGGGAAATGACCATACCTTTGGAAATAGCATCATGAGGCTGGAAATTCACATGGAGGCCTGGGGGTGGGGGTGGGGATGAGAGTGGGTTGGATGTGAGACCTTGGTAAACACTGACTTGCTCTCCATTCTCCCCAACCTAACCCTCTGTGGACCAGGCCAGATCACTGTGTTTATTACAACCACTTGTGTGGCGGGTACCCATTCCAAGATGGCTGACCCCGGTTCCAAAATGGCTGACCCCACCTACTTTGCTATCATCCTTGGGGGTCTCTCAATCCCAGGAGGCTGTGTTCATTCAAGGGATTTGTATTCTCTGCAATTGAGGCTCAGAGTCTCAGGGCTGTGCAGCACATCTCTGAAGGGGTGGGGTTTAACTCTCAGGTACGTGGCTTTGTAAGTAGCTTACACAGCAAAATGTCCTTCACCTCATCTAGATTTTATTCACCTAGCTCGGATTTTATTTGCTTTGTCTTTTGTTCCTGTTCTCAGCCCACCAGGGAAAAGACTTTAAGGTCACATAGCCCATACCATTTCAAGGATGCATTGTCTATCCAGGAGGTAATGTGTGATCATTTTATACACCACAATAGATTTATTATTCATACAATTTTCTATTAATTTTTAATGTATCCAAGTTCCTATTTATTTAACATACAATTCAATTGGCCAGACATACTCATCAAGCTATGCAGACTGGCTTTAAAGTACTTGTCCATAGCAGCCCAATCCGGTCACCAGCTAATGAAACAGTAATGCTCTTCCCTATGGGCAGATTCTTGCTTTGGGCTCCTGTACTCCAGCAACCCCCATGACTTGGGTGGCTTTCCTTGAAGGAATCCCTGGCCTACAGTGTTATTTGGGTAGGGTGTCAAGGCAGATACCATCTCTCCCCTTCAGGGAACAGTTCTTTTCTTTACCCATCCCACGAGGTTGAACAGATATCCAAAGGAGCTGTGCAACTCACATTCGGGAGATTGTCCATCCTGCTGTGTAGATGGAGCCAGGTTCAAGACAGAAGCCTAGTGATCAAGTTTCCACTGACACTGATTAATAAGTTTTTTTTTTTTTTTTTGAGATTGTATAACATTGGGTCTCTAGAATGGCTCCAACCTGCTGATTTGGGGCAACTTACTCATGAGGCATGAAGAAGAGGAGAATTTCACATGTACAGATTGGGCAATCAGCAAAAACCCATCATTCTAAAGTTTCATCAGTAAATGGCCACACCTCACAAGGGTCCATTTTATGATCAAATTCAATTTACAGACATGGCCTTGCAATATGTTTTTGCCTGGACTCACACTTTCCATGGGTAGCCCTACCCTGGGACCGCTGTAGGTTCTTGAGCAGTGGCTAATGTAGACTAAGTAATTGGTGGTGGTGGGGAGCCATCAGAACTGAAGGGTGGATGGAAAATTATGAGATTAGGAAGAGCCAGGCAAGAAAGTAAAATTATTCTAAATGGAGAATCATGAAAACTGAGTTCTCATCCTGGTTCTGCCATTAACCAGCTCTGTGTCCTTGATCAAGTCTTTGTTGATCCCTCTCGGCCTTATCTATGAGAGGACGGAGCACAATAGGATTGTCTTAGACAGTGGCTCCCAAATCTGAGTTTGTATCAAAAAACACAGAAAAGCTGTTGGGAAAGCAAACAATATTACTTCCCAGGCATTCCTTTCCTCAAGTTCCAGATTCATGAGGTTCTAG
This sequence comes from Oryctolagus cuniculus, assembly GCF_051225735.1. Classification (NCBI taxonomy): domain Eukaryota; kingdom Metazoa; phylum Chordata; class Mammalia; order Lagomorpha; family Leporidae; genus Oryctolagus; species Oryctolagus cuniculus. Next base: position 82,023,067 of record NC_142871.1, on the reverse strand, counting down.
GGCTTGGCTTGGAGGTTTGAATTTTTAAAAAGCTCCCAGCAGATTTTGGTGGGCAGCAAGGAGTGGTCCTTGCTGGGGAGCCTCCAGGATCTAACAGCTTGGATCTCAAACACGAGACCGAGGTGATAAAGTCCTCTAACAGATGCTAGTGAGTCCGTTGAGGAAAGAAGTGAAGAAATATTTTTTCAAAGATTTATTTATCTGAAAGACAGAGTTACAGAGAGAGAGGAAAGGGAGAGACAGAGGGAGGGGGGAGGGAGAGAGACAAGGGGGGAGAGAGAGAGAGAGAGAGAGAGAGAGATGTTCTATCTGCTGATTTATTCTCCATATGGCTGCAATAGCCAGGACCAGGCCATGCAGGAGCTGCCAGGAGCTTCATCTAGGTCTACCACGTGGGTGTAGGGGCCCAGGCACCTGGGGCCATCTTCCACTACTTTCCCAGGCATTGGCAGGGAGCTGAATCAGAAGAGGAGCAGCAGAGACTTGAACTGGTGCCCATATAGGATGCTGGTGCTGAAGCAGCGGCTTAACCCACTACACCATAATACTATCTCAAAGAAATGTTTTAATAGTGCTGGTAAAAACAATGGCTCCTGGGGGCCGGCACTGTGACACAGTGGGTTAAAGCCCCAGCCTGCAGCACCGGTATCCCATATAGGTGCTGGTTCGAGTCCCAGCTGCTCCTCTTCCGATTCAGCTCTCTGCTAAAGCCTGGGAAAGCAGTGGAAGATGGCCCAAGTCCTTGGGCCCCTGAACCCGTGTGAGAGACCTTGAGGAAGCTGCTGGCTCCTGGCTGCGGATCGGCTCAGCTCTGGCCATTGTGGTCATTTGGGGAGTGAACCAACAGAATGAAAGACCTCTCTCTGTCTGGCTCTACCTCTCTCTGTAATTCTGTCTTTCAAACAAATAATATAAATCTTTAAAAAACAATGGTTCCCTGGGCCAGCGCTGTGGCACAGTGGGTTAATCCTCTGCCTGTGGCACCCATATCCCATAGGGGCACTGGTTCTAGTCCCGGCTGCTCCCCAATCTAGTTCTCTCCTGTGGCCTGAGAAGGCAGTGGAGGATGGCTCAAGTGCTTGGGCCTCTGCACCCACATGGGAGACCAGGAGGAAGCTCCCAGCTCCTGGCTTCGGACCGGCGCAGCTCCGGCCATGGTGGCCATTTGGGGAGTGAACCAAGGGAAGGAAGACGTTTCTGCCTCTCTCTCACTGTCTGTAACTCTACCTCTCAAATAAATAAATAAATAAAATCTTAAAAATAATAGCTCCTGTGTAACCACAGGCTAAATATGGTAAGCATGGTACACACATGGTCTTTTATTTTATTTTATTTTTATTTTTTTGACAGGCAGAGTGGACAGTGAGAGAGAGAGAGAGAGAGAGAGAGACAGAGAGAAAGGTCTTTCTTTTGCCATTGGTTCACCCTCCAATGGCCGCCGCGGTTGGCGTGCTGCGGCAGGCACACCGCGCTGATCCGAAGCCAGGAGCCAGGTGTTTCTCCTGGTCTCCCATGGGGTGCAGGGCCCAAGCACCTGGGCCATCCTCCACTGCACTCCCTGGCCACAGCAGAGAGCTGGCCTGGAAGAGGGGCAACCGGGACAGAATCCGGCGCCCCGACCGGGACTAGAACCTGGTGTGCCGGTGCCGCTAGGTGGAGGATTTGCCTGTTGAGCCGCAGCGCCCGCCTACACATGGTCTTGTACACTCCTCACATTGACCCTTTGTTACATTCTCCAGGTAAGACTGAACCAGAGAAAGGCTGAGCAGCTCTGTGAAGTCCAATGCTAATATTACTGGCAGGTTGTGAAGAGGAGCTGGAGAAGTGGGAGGAGCTGCAGGTGAGGGCAGGGGATCACAACTGGGATGGCTTTCTGGCTTGTTCACTTGCTATGCTGCTTTTTCATTGGTTGCAGTAGTGAGGACACTGTGGGTGATGAGGGTCTAATTAGCTGAGCCGGTGAATTGCCCAAGTAGAAATGCCTTGGAAATACCCTCTAGAGATCAGAAGAGAGGCTGGGCCAGAGGTTATGGATTTGGGAACCCTCAGGGAGATAAGAAGTCCAGTTACGTGAGTGTAAGAACCGCCCAATCTCTAAGAATACACTGTGCAGAATTTCTTAAGACATCTGCTTGGGAGGGAGAGCTCTGTAGACAAGCCTCCAGCACCAACTCGGCCACTGAAACCCCCAGCCACTTTTGAAGCGCTCTTGTACTATATAGTTGGGTCAGCAGCTCAGCTCCGTATTTTCATCTACCAGAACGTTCGGATCAATACTCCCAGTCCTCATGATTTACTGAACCTGAATTTCTCTAACTGCTCCATTAACTCTTTGGAAAGGTTTCTCCCTGTTAGCACTAGATCATGATTTTCTATAAAATTTGCCCTTGAGCAAGCAATTCTCTCATCATTTTCACTAAGGAAATTGTCTGACTTTTCCCCCTTGAAATTCTCCATCTTTCCTCACTTCCTTAAGAGCTCGGTTTCATGGACCTGCATTTTGCCTGCTAATTAGTGCCTCTGAATAAACAGTTGCCGTTGAGTTTAGACTCTGGTGTTTTTCTCATGCCAGTCCGTGAGTTCCTAATCCTTGATGTCAGTTGATGTTTTCCTAACTTGGGTGTTAAATTTAGGATCTTGTTTATTCCTCTGTTTGTGTGATAGAGACATTTTGGTGTTGAAGAGCAGTGGCCCCAATCCCCTCCTGCTCAGTCCTGCACTCATGGTCGTGATCTTGCTTCCCAGAGGGGCCTGGTAGCCAGACAGCCCATTCTGAAAGGTGAATTCACTCACAATACGCTCCTTTGTTCCAGGGACTGTTTTTGTTCCTCTGATCTTCAGCCTCAGCATCATGAAAAAGCATTTGTCAAGCCCCTAATTGCCCAGAGTGCTGCACTAAGCACTCCATAAAGAGAGTTTCACAGGCACAGTGGGAAAAATTGCTATGGCTGTAGCCCTCGCCCACAGACTCTTGCACTTTTGACAGAAACATGATGTCTGTGCAGATCTCTCCAGCCATGCCGAGGTACCTGAGTTGTGGCAGTGGCCATGGGGAAGCAGCAGGATATGTAGCAGTGGCCATGGCATAGACAGACACCCCAATCCCTTCCAAGGAAGATGAAGGGAAAATGTGATGGTTAATTTTAGGTGCCATGACATGCCCAGGGAGCCGATAAAACATCCTTTTGGTGAGTTCTGCAAGGATGTTTAAAGAAGAGACTAGCATTTGAACTTGTAAATTGAATAAAGAAGATGGTCCTGGCCGGCGCCGCGGCTCAGTGGGCTAATCCTCCGCCTGTGGCACTGGCACTCCAAGTTCTAGTCCCGGCTGGGGCGCCGGATTCTAGTCCCGTTTGCTCCTCTTCCATTCCAGCTCTCTGCTGTGGCCTGGGAAGGCAGTGGAGGATGGCCCAAGTGCTTGGGCCCTGCACCCGCATGGGAGACCAGGAGGAAGAGCCTGGCTCCTGGCTTCGGATCGGTGCAGCGCGCCGACTGTAGCAGCCATTTGGGGGGTGAACCAATGGAAGGAAGACCTTTCTCTGTCTTTCTCTCTCACTAACTCTGCCTGTCAAAAAAAAAAAAAAAAAAAAAAAAAAGATGGCCCTCTCCATTGTAGTGGGGCATCATCTAGCATGATGAGTCTTTGGACAGAACAAAAAGATGGAGCAATGGAGAATTTGCTGTTTTGTTAAGAGGAGATATCCAGAAATACATTTGAGATTCCAAAATGGCAGAATAGGGAACAACATATGTGCTAGGCTAGGGATAAATAGCAAAGAGAAAAAAAAAATGTAGGAACTATATTCTCAGGGGAGAATTAGAGAGAAAACTGCAAAGGAAATTCTACAGAAGGAAGAGGAATGCCATGGACCTGCGTGGAAGGTGCAGATGTGCAGCATGAATGCAGACAAAACACATGACTCCAGCAGCTGAGAGTCAGAGAAAGTGCCAGCTTTGGAGGTGGAGATGAGATCAGATCAGACTGCGGCAACCCATAGTGATATAGCTGGTGGGAGAACATGGCCTGAGTTAGCCTGGAGCCCTAATGGGGAGAGGGTACCCATAGACCCAGTAGAAAAATGGAGCATGTTTCTCACACCCCATCCCCCCAACAACAGCACCCAGCAACCAGCTGAGAGAGGCAGGCACCATTTGGGCATCAGTGGCAGCTGCAGAAGCCCTTGTGCGTGCGCAGACTGACTAGCCAAGATGTCACCTTCTCAGCAGTACCAGTGGCAGCAGCTCCAGTGCAAATGACAGGGAGAGGCCACATTCAGCCAGTGGTGCACATGCTTGAGTGTGAGCCAGAGATTCTGGCAAAGGGAAAAATTCTCATTCCCCCACTGACTTTGAATCTCACTGGGAGGATTGACTGTGAGGGACCCCCAGCCTCCCAACAGACCACAGGCTCCAGAGCTCAAGCCACCTAGATGGAATACCCACAGGCAGCTGACTCTGGGAATGTCTGCCTCTTTGTGGAACAGACTGGTGGGGCAGAGCAGACCCTCTGCACCCAATGACTGTAGGAGCCTTGTGTGCTGAGACTGTGGGAACTCTGTGGCTGTACAAGATGGCACAGGGTATAACTGGGTCCCTGGGCAATCACTGTATCACACTCAATGCTCCCTTATTACCTGTGGCAGGTCATTGCAGTGGGATCTGTGTTTGGAGCAAGGACCACACAGACCATTTGTGCGGTTCATATGGTGGTGCGGATGAGTATTATACCCATTGGGGGGCTAACACCTGGGCATTGATCACTTGGAAGAGAGGAGGAGAGGGTGTGATCACACCAACAGTGTTGGTCATACCATCCCCCCTTCTGTTAACAAGAGATCTACCATGTCCAACGTGGGTGTCACCCTGGATACTCGTCTCATACTGGAACACTAACCAGAACTCACTGGACACACCCAGCACATAATTTTGGGTATTCACTGAAAGTGCAGACATTCCACTAAGCCACAGAGGCATAGATAAAAGCCATCAGAGGAAAAAATCAACAAGTATCTCCACAAATGCCTAAAAATAAATGCAGAAATTATTTCAGAAACAAGAATAAGGAAGATAATATGACCCCTTCAAATGAACACAGCGATATTTCAATATTAGAATGTGAAGATGAGGACATTGATGAAATGCCTGAAATGGAATTCAAAAGATTAATCATAGGATAACTCAGAAGCAATCAGAAGCAAATATATGATTAAAGAAATTAAAGCAATCCATACACGACATGAATGAAAATTTTTCCCATGAAATTGAGATTTTAAGTAGAACTCAAAGTGAAATATTAGAAATGAAGAATTCAATAGATCAAATAAAAGGTGCAGTGGAAAGCCTTAACAACAGACTCAGTGAAGTAGAAAAAAGAATATTCAAGCTAAAAGACAAATCATGGGAAATTTTTTAGTCAGAACAAAAAAGAAGAAATTAGAAAACTTAAAAAGTTTAGAGATTTATAGGATACTATTAAATCAAGAACTCTTAGGAAAGAGAAAATGGACTAGAAGACCTACTTAATGAAATAATCACCAAAAACTTCCCCAATTTGGAGAAAGAAAGGGACATCTAAGTACAGGAAGCACATTGAACTCCTAATAAACATGATCAGAAAAGATCTTCAACATGACACATTGTAGTCAAACTTTTCACATTACAACATAAAGAAAAGATTCTAAAATGTGCACTAGAGAATCAACAGATTATTTTCAGAGGATCTCCAGTTAGACTCACAGCTAACTTCTCATCAGAAACTCCACAAGATAGGAGGAAATAGAGAGTTATGGTCCAAGTCTTAAGAGAAAAAAGCTGTCAACCCAGAATACTGTACCCATAAAGCTCTCATTTATGAATGAAGGTGAAATAAAGACTTTTCATAACAAATAAAAATTGAAATAATTTGTCACCACTCATACAGCCTTACAAAAGATGCTTAAGGATGTGCTACACCCAGAAACACAGAAAGATAGTCATCATTATGAAAGAATGTGAAGGCAGAAAAATCTCCCAGTAAAAGTACAAAGAAATCCAAAGAAAACAATAGGAATATTTATGTAAAAATGGCAGAGCTGTCATTACTTATCAATAGTAACCTTGAGTGTAAATGGCCTCAACTCTCCTGTTAAATGTTACACACTGGCTGAATGCATTAAAAAACAAGACACATCTATTAGCTGCCTACAATAAACACACCTCACCAAGAAGATACACAGATACTGAAAGAAAAAGGATGGAAAAAGATAACCCATGCTAATGGAAAGAAAGAAAGGGGGAAGGTACAGCCGTCCTAATATCAGACAAAATAGACTTTAGCTAAAAAAAAAAAAAACTGTTAAAAGAGATGAAGAAGGGTACTACATAATGATTAAGGGATCAATACAATAGGAATATGTGAGTATAATAAATGTATATGTACCCAATCACAGGGTGCCTGGCTATTTAAAAGAAATGTTAATGGATGTAAAGGGAGATATTGACTTCAACACAATAGTTAACAGGAGACTTCAACACCCCACTTTCATCAATGGACAGATCAACTAGAAGAAAATCAACAAAGAAGCAACAGAATTAATTTACACTGTGGACCAAATGGACCTAATTGATATCTACAGAACTTTTCACCCCACAGTGGCAGAACATACATTCTTCTCATCAGGGAATGGAACTTTCTCTAGGATAGACCATATGCTAGGCCAGTCTCAGCAGGTTAAAAAAAATCAAAATCATAGTATGCATCTTCTCTGACGACAATAGAATGAGAGTAGAATCAACAACTCAAAAATCTCTAGGATACATGCAAGCACATGGAGACTGAAAACCACACTCCTAAATGAAAAGTGGGTCATAGAAGAAATAAGAAAATTTCTGGAAATGAATGAAGATAACACTATATCATATCAAACCTTATGGGATGCAGCCAAAACAGTGTTAGGAGGGAAGTTTATAGCAATTTGTGTCTACATGAAGAAATTGGAAATATACCAAATAAATGAGCTATCAGTGTATCTCAAGGATCTAGAAAAACAACAAAACAAACACAAAATTCATAGGAGGAAAGAAATAATTTAAATTAGAGAAGAAATAAATAAAATTGAAACAAAAAATACAAAATATCAGTGAACTGAAGAACTGTTTTTTTTAAAAAAATAAAATTGATGCACCACAGGCTCAACTAACAAAAAAAGGGAGAAGACCCAAATCAATAAAATCAGAGATGAAAAAGGAAATGTAATAACATATACCACAGAAATACCCAATCACAATAGCTCCAAAAATTAAATACCGTGAAAAAAATTTAACCATGGATGTCAAAGATCTCTACGATAAGAATTATGAAACCTCAAAGAAAGAAATAGAAGATATAAAAAAATGGAAAAATCTTACATGTTCATGGATTGGAAGAAGCAATATCATCAAAATGTCCATACTATTAAAAGCAATTTACAGATTCAACATGACCCCAATCAAAATACCAATGATATTCTTCTCAGATCTAGAAAAAATTATGCTAAAATTCATATGGAAACACAAGACACCATGAATAGCTAAAACAATATTATACAACAAAAACAAAGCTGGAGGCATCAAAATATAAGATTTCGCCAGCGCCGCAGCTCACTAGGCTAATCCTCCACCTAGCGGCGCCGGCACACCAGGTTCTAGTCCCGGTCGGGGTGCCAGATTCTGTCCCGGTTGCCCCTCTTCCAGGCCAGCTCTCTGCTGTGGCCAGGGAGTGCAGTGGAGGATGGCCCAAGTACTTGGGCCCTGTACTCCATGGGAGACCAGGATAAGTACCTGGCTCCTGCCATTGGATCAGCGTGGTGCGCCGGCCGCGGCAGCCATTGGAGGGTGAACCAACGGCAAAGGAAGACCTTTCTCTGTCTCTCTCTCACTATCCACTCTGCCTGTCAAAAAAAATATCTATAAAATTTCAAGACATACTACAGGGCAGTTATAATAAAAAAAAAGTCTGGTTCTGGCACAAAAACAGACAGGTAGACCAGTGGAGCAGAATAGAAATCCCAGAAATCAATCCATGCATCTACAATCAAATCATCTTTAACAAAAGAACTAAAATCAATCCCTGGAGCAAGGACAGTTTCTTCAACAAGCGGTGCTGAGAAAACTGCATCTCCACATGCAGAAGTATGAACCTAGACCCCTACCTTATACCTTACACAAAAATCCACTAAAAATGAATCAAAGGCTTAACTCTACAACCAGATGCCATCAAATTACTACAGAACATTGGGGGAAACTCTGCAAGACATTGGCATAGGCAAAGACTTCTTGGAAAATACCCCAGAAGCACAGGCAATCAAATCCAAAATTGAAAAATAGGATTACACCAAGCTGAGAAGCCTCTGCACTGCAAAAGAAACACTCAGCAAAGAGAAGGGGCAACTGACATAACGGGAGAAAAAAATTGGAAACTATACAACTGATAAATCCATAATCTATAAAGAGCTCAAAAAAATTCAACAACAGCAAAATAATCCAGTTAATAAATGGCCAAAGGACTTAAAAAGGCATTTTTCAAGAGAGGAAATTCAAATGGCCAACAGACACTTGAAAAAAATGCTCAGGATTACTAGCCATCAGGGAAATGCAGATGAAAATCACAATGAAGTTTCACCTCACCCCAGTTAGAATGGCTGTCATACAGAAATCAATGAACAACAAATGCTGGCAGGGATGTGGGAAAAAAGGTACACTAATCCACTGTTGGTGAGAATATAAACTGTACAGCCACTGTGGAAGATAGTGTGGAGATACCTCAGAAATCTGAATACAGACCTTCCATATGACCCAGCTATCCCACTCCTGGGAATTTACCTAAACCAAAAGAAATCAGCATATTGCAAGAGTTATCTGTGTCCCCATGTTTACTGCAGCTAAATTCACAATAGCTAAGACATGGAATCAAACCAAATGTCCATCAACTGATGACTAGATAAAGAAATTATGGTGTATATACACTATGGAGTATTACTCAGCTATTAAAAAAAAGAAACCCTGTCTTTTATAACAAAATGTATGCAACTGTAAAGCATTATACTTAGTGAAATAAGCCAGTCCCAAAAAGTCAGATATCATGTGTTTTCCCTGATCTAGGGTAACTAATAGTATAACCTAAAATGTAATGTATTGGAGTGAAATGGACATTTTGAGATTTGATTATTTTTTACAGACCTTGTTTCTTCTGTTAAGGAATGGTGATTTTTTTTCTTCATGCTATTTGTTGAACTCTACGCAGAGAGTTAACCTTCAAATATTAAGTAAACTTAAAATAGATCTCTATAAAAATTAAAGAGTGGGAATAGGAGAGGGAGGAGGAAGAAGGGTTGGAGAGTTGTGGGAGGGTATGGTGGGAAGTATAACTATGTTTCTAAATCTGTATATATGAAATACATGAAGCTTGTATATCTTAATTAAAAGATGAGGCATCCATCTCTTCCTCACCTCAGATGTTGGTGCCCTAGTCTCTGGGCTTTCAGACTCAGACCAGGACTTAACACTGGCAGATGGTAGAATTTCTCAGCCTATGTAGTATAATCATGTGAATCAATTCCCATAATAAATCTACATACACATCAACTTTATTGGTTCTGTTTCTCTTTAGATCCTTAATACTCAATACCAAGAATGATTCCAAAAGGAGCAGAATTTTAAGGATGAGTCTTTTGAATTGCTTCTGTATTTCTGGAATTGGTTCTGTCATCCGATTAGGTTTAAAGATGCTAATGAATCTATTTCCATAAGTAAAGAGAACATTGATGGTTCATGGCATGTGAACTGTATACAGAGATACGTAAACTATCTGTGTTGGTACTTCTAATCAACCACTTAAAGGAAGGAGCTAAGTGATTCTGGATATGATAATTTTGAGCATTTTTAAAAAATTGTCATCATAAAAATGCTGATTGATTGTTCCTACTATCAGCAGACTAAACAGTGAGAGAAAGGATGAGGTCGGGGATTCAAATCCCAAGCTGAAGTGCTGTGTAAGTGTCCTAAGGGTTCCAGCTGTTCCCTGAAGGAGTCTTCCCTCCTGCTTCCACCAGGAGACTGAACAATGACTCCTTTGAACTGGAAGTTAAGACCGCACCTGGCCACTTTGGGCTCTGCATGTTGCTGAGTCAATAGGCAAGGAAAGTTCTAGTGCTGCATGCATGAGTGATCAGCATTTCCAAGGGGAACTGGGGCCCCTATTCCACAGTGGAGCTAAGGAAGAGTATGTGTGGAGTTCGAGAGATCCCTTAGTGTTTTCATGCCCTGTGATTAAGGTCTGTGGAAAACTACAACTTGCTTTGGGCAAGACAATGAATGGTCTAGACCCATAAGGAGTGAAAGTCGGGGTCATCCTTCCAGGTAAAGAATCGTGGCCACACAAGATGCTTGTTGAATGCAATGGGAATATGGGATAGAATGCAGAGAAAGGTTATAAATAACTATATGACCATTTACAAAAATGAGGACTATGATTGTCATAGCCCTTATTTTGTTATAAATGTTTATGTGTATATATGCATATAATCAATTAGCTGTGCTTTCCTTCCTCTCATTCCCTTATGTAACACAAGGTATCTTTGACTTTATATATCAAAGCTGGCATTGTTATGCAGCCTGTGTCCTGGCTGCTCAGCTTCTGATTTAGGTACCTGCTAATGGCCTGGGAACAGCAGCAGAAAATGGCTCAAGTGTTTGGGCCCCTGCCATCCACATGGGAGATCAGGAGGAAGCTCCTGGCTCTTGGCTTTAGTCTGGCTCACCTCTGGCTGTTGCAGCCTTCTGGGAAATGCAACAGCAGATGAAAGATCTATCTCTCTTTCTGTTTCTCCCTTTCTCTCTCTGTACCTCTTTCAAACGAATAAATAAATCTTTTTAAAAAAGATATATTGACTTGATATCAATTTTTATTTGAGTATTGGTAATTTTACATTATAATTACAGGATATCAAGGGAACTTCACCTCCTTTTCTGGGGAGGGGATTAGTGCATTTTTGGTTGAATGCAAGATAGTTATACGGTATTAGGTGGAACTATAACTTCATTATTCTCTTTGGAATTTGGATTTAAGGAGGAGTATATACTCATAGGTGTGAAATTGACTAGGGCTAATTCAATGTGCCAACATGATTGGGCTAAGGGATGCCCAGATAGCTGATAAAACTTGATTTCTGGGTGTGTCTGTGAAGGTGTTTCCAGAAGAGATTAGCACTGGAATTTGTGAACTAGGGTGGTGACCCTCCCCAGTGTGGGTGGGCATCATCCAGTCCAGTGGAGGGTCTGAGCAGCACAGGGCAGAGGAATGGTGCATTCAGTCTCTCTTCCTGACCTGGAACACCCACCCCCTTTTACTGCCCTTGGACACTGGTACGCCTGGTTCTCAGGCCTGAATCACGCAACAGGCTTTCCTGCTTCTCCCGCTTGCAGATGGCAGATCAGGGGTTTTTTTAGCCTCAATAATCGCGTGAGCCAATTCTCTGGAGACCCTCAACTAATAAAGGAAGCAAGCTATTTTATTTTCAGGAAACCTGAAGGCATGCTCCTGAGAGGAAGTCACCACACCAGCAAGGGGCGCACTGTGTAACGGTTTGCCAGCGAGGGAACAAATGCAGGCGTTCCTGGCAGTCACAGCATTTGGCTAAATGCCAAAAAAAAAAAAAAAAAAAAAAAAAAAAAAATCCTTGCCTGCTAGGACCCAATAATCCAGGTTGAGATGATACAAATTCATAAACTACAGCAAAATACATAATACAAAGCATACACTGAGAAGTAGACACACGGAATAGCAGGTGGGAAGTGTGTGTGTGTGTGTGTGTGTGTGTGTGAACATGTGTGTAGAGGAAAGCATCTAATTGATTGAGTATGGTGGGATTAAATGGGACAGTTCTACAGACTACTTCATGTAGTGCCTGGAACATAGTTAGCACTATAGAAGAGCTTGTTAAATAAACAAACACAAATATAGTATCTACTTCAAAGTAGGAAAGCTAAGGTAGTACAAAGCAAGTAGATTTCTCCTTCTCCTAACAAGTTGATCAGAGCAACCCTGAAGGAACAGTTCAGGATTAAAGAGGGCCCAGGTGCCCAGAATGTGCCTGTAACTTTGGCCAGGCCAGCCTGGTGCTGACATACACTTGATCTCCAGGTAAGTGCCCTTGAGCTGTGTGGCACAAGGCAAAACAGACCATGCTTTAGGACAACTTATAGAGGGTAGAGACAGTGGGAAGATGCCTGATTTGTTTGCTTTGCTCTAGGTCTTGGGAACTCTGAAAGTAGTGCCCACTGGGTCCTGGAATGCTTAGAGAGCAATAACCTACAATGGTTTCTTAATGCCCCGGGGTTTCATGAAGGTCAGAGAATTTATTGAAAAACTTGACCTTGCTGTCTGTCCTGAGACTGCACTAAAGCATGGATTTTGATGTCAGGCCACAGTCTCTCTTCCTGCAGGAACTGTGTGTGCCTGTGCTATTCACATTCCAGGCTTATCTGCAAGTGTGGACATTTGTCTCTTGGCACCTCCTCATCACTGCCAGCGGCCTTGATCTTTGCTTGCTAATGGTAGGCACTGGAGGTGCATGATTTGACTGTCTGAATTTCTATGCTGGTTTGCTAAGTATGTGCTTTCCCTGGTGTCTGTTTTCTTCCCCATGCTATTGCCACAGGAGGGCAGTTTTAAATCCTTTCAGGAGCTGGGGGAGCCAGACTTTTGGGTTAGGCGGCCCTGGGATATTTCTTACATTGTGATAGAAAATAGTCCCCCACCAACAGTTTCTGGGATACCATTTACTACTCAGGGTCCAATGGTAGACACTTCCAGGACCTGAAACTGTCCTCTGAGGTTGAGAGCGGCCCTCAGGGTTCAAGGGATTCCTGATGAACTCCAGTCATCTGGGAAACCTTGCAAAGGCCATGCATCATCTAGGACCAGTGGTTCCCAATCAGTCACCTAGCAGACATTCTGCAACATCTACCAAGTTCATAGACGGCTTTGTCTTTTGTCCTCATACAAATGTAAGGTATACGTGTGTGTGTGTGTGTGTGTGTGTGTGTGTGGTGTTACCATAGGAAGATTCTCTGATTTTCTAATTTCTTCCTCTGTGTCTTGGTGGATACCAGAACACCCCCCTCTTTTTTTTTTTTTTCTCATCAATTCATGTAAGTATCTTTCCTGGCTTATAAAACCACCTCCTTTAAGCTTTCCTTGATCAACATTTCTTATTCTTTTTTGGAATTTAAAACTTTTCTGTCTTTTTGGGCATTTTAAATTATGTATGTGTTAGATAGAACTCATAGGGTGTTTAACACACAAGTAATCAGTCAGTGCCCGAGACTTCATTAGTGATGGATACACTCAAGAAATGCTGCTAAGGATGCCAACGAGCCAAGCAATTTTCTGAAGTAAACCCATACCATTTGAGGAATTATAAGGAAAGGGAAAGACTAACTCTATCCATTCTTTTTAGTTATAGGTGTGTAGCAAGTGGTATGTTAATAGGATACTTGCCTAGACATAGGTATTGGTAGGGCTATCACTATGATTTTGTAGAAAAATACCACGGCATCTGCTAAATCCTTTCCTTGGAATCTCCTCTCACTCTCTAATATGCAATATGTGTCTCTTTTAAGCTTTCAATTACCTGAAAGGACGCTTCACGCCCAGAACATGAGGGCGCTTGCTAACAATGATTCCCTGAGACTAAATGTGAGATATGAAAATGTGGTGGAAAGTCGGTGATTTACATCCACAAAGGGCTGGAGTTAGTGGCTGGGAGAAATGGTGCTCATGACTGTTCAGAGGGCATGGTCTAGGCTTAGTCACGTCTGGACAGCACACCCAACCCAGTGCATTGCTTAAAGAGGGCACCCTACTATTGAAGGAGGCAATGAACACATATTTTCATTAGCTTGAATATCATCTTTCTGGTGTCTATGAATGTGATATAGAACATGATCTCAACTGTAACAGAAGAGAATGTTTAAGCCCCACAATGGATTTTGTGCTGTCATTAAAAAAAATCAATGTCATAGTTTACCTCTGTAAGAGGTAATAGTTTTAAATTTGTGGGTTTTTTTTTTTTTGGTAAAAATAGCATAGCAATATGGTACTATTATGTATATAGTATTTATATGTCAGGCACTGCTTTTAACTGAATTAATTTTTTAAAATGGCATAATGATGATAGTACTTGCTTTTTAAAACTATATCAAGCACTGCCTGTAATTCAACTCCTTGTCATAGTAATCCTTGTCATAGTAATCCCGTAAGCAGATATTCTCATGTTTATAGATGACAAAGTGGAGGCATGGAGAGGTGGTGATTTTTCCAGAGTTAAGTGGTAGAGGTGAGATTTGGAGCTAGAGAATGTAGCTTAAGAATCCATGCTACTAGTGAGTAATTTATATGACCTTACACACTAGTGAGAATCTACC